>NW_024081222.1:0-80548 GCF_003009895.1 Hyaena hyaena | reverse complement strand
AAAAAAAAAAAAAAACAAAACTGAAACCCTACACCCATTGAACAATTAGCTTTCAATTGTTCCTTCCTCCTCAGATTTCAAAGGGAGAAACTGGTGACTTGAGAATTCACTCAGGTGAAGCATCTTCTTGGAGTTTTCTTCTGTACCTTGTGCAGATCCACACGTGATACCTAGGGACTGAATTCTGACCAGTGCCTGCAGTACAAGGAGATTAAAATAGCAATACACCGTGTGCCAGGTGGTGCTAAGCACCTACAGGTGTTGTACCTGCTTGATTCTCCCAGTGGCTCTATATCAGCAAGTGTGCATTGAGCTCCTCATTAACTTTTATTCTCATGGCCATAGATTTCTGGGATGGTGGGTGCACTTTGTGCGCTGAGCTCCGAGGGGCCTGACTCTGTGTGCCATGTGGATGGGCTGAGCCTTCACTCTGCACAAAAGCAGGGCTTGGTCCTTAGCTGGTAGTAAGTGCGCACACTGAACAATTGATGCTCCAATGGCAGAGCCTGAGTCAAGGGGACTCTGGGCTTGTGTATTCTTCCACATTCAATGAATGAAGCAAAGAAAAACAAAATAGGGAGTAGGAAAATTTGACTCCTGCCAGACTGTGCAATGGGTGAGAAGATGGAAAGATAAAGGAGGGTGTTGGGGGTCAGAGCTCTTGGATTAGGTTAACTCGAGGATCTGGCAGGCTGGGTCCTGCCTGGGGAAGGCTCCAGCCCTCCAGCAAGGCAACAGAGGAGCATCCTAGCGGTGGGAGGGAGGGGGCACTTGTCCCTTCCTGGATCCCATCGCTGGAGGAAAATACCCACCCGCTCTTTCCAAGAGCTGAGCAGGTTCTGGCCCTGGGGTTCCTTGGATTCCTTGAGCCAGGTCCCCAAACACCCGTGCCTCTTCCATCAGTCACTTGTGTCCTCCTTGTCCACTTTAACTGGCCAGTGAGGAGACTCAAGGTCAGGCCCAGATCCTAATCCCAGAGCAAGTTTTGGGGAAAGCAACTTCACATTTCTTGAGTCTCTTTCTATATCTATGAAGGGGAGGCAAGAAGGGGAGCCACCTGAGATATCTAGAATTATCTGAGGTAGATTCATGGGTAAAGATTCCTTTCACAAAATGCTGTTTTTCTTTTTTTCTTTCTTCAAAAAGCGCCTTTTCAAAAGGAAGCACATTTATTTTCACCACGATGGATATTTTACATCACTTCAGGATGTTCATAAACACCGTGTGCTTTCACGTAGCCCAGGAATCTGAGAAAGAGACAAAAGTGAATGACTTTGTCTTACCTCTTCTTTCCCAACAGAGAGCAGACAGCAAGTGGCTGCTGGGCATAAACCCAAGGCCTCTGTGATTAAACAATATATAACCACATGGCACCAACAGGCCAAGGAATCGGTTTTCTGACAAGAGCATTTTCAGCCAAGGTGGGGGAGGGTCGGAATTAGCTGGTGGGGACCTGCTCCCTTCTTTAGGGAGACCAGTGGCCTCAGGGCTTTCAAATGCAGCCACTGTCCTGCCTCAGGCATCTTCCAGAAGAAAAGTGCATATTTATGAAGCCTGAATTTTATGTAAAAACAAGTTGACGGGACCAGTTGGAATGGTCCTGCCAGAGAGGGAAAACATCAATTTAAATATTTGATTTGCATCCAAAATTCATTCCATCAAAGACCTGGCACCCGCGACAGTCTGCTGACCCGTTTGAGAAATAACGCAGACATTTCTGGTGTGCCTGTAAAACAGCCTGGGCTTCCCAGGACCCCGGGGCCGGAAGCTGTAACTGGCTCGGAGTATGGGACAGCTTTCCCAAGTCCCAGGATAACTCAGATTCAAAACCAGCAGACACCAGGCTGCCCTCAGTCGTCGCTTCGTGCTGTGGCTTCGGCTTGACCGTCCTCAGTCTCAGCCAAATTGGGTCCGAGGTTGTGCGGGGGGGATGGGCTGGGAGCCAGCGGCCCGGGCGCCTCCCCACTGCTCCTCTGCTGCTTTCGGGTCCTCGAGCAGCTGATTTTCCTGCCAAACTCGACAGCCAGTGAATAATCAGCTGCAATTTGTAAACCCATTGCATTTTGCAACTGCTGTTTTCATTCAGAATTTTCTGGAATTCCGGGGGCCAGCCACAGCAGGTTTGTTGTTGCGTTTGTCTTCAGACTTGCAAGGCACTTGGCCCTCTGCAGCCGGGACATGGGAGGAACGCAGATTGGCTTCCCGGACTGGAAGGAGACCCCAGACACAAAGGGGCTGCAGGGAAAGTCTTTCCAGCTTCTTCAGGGGACTGGCCTGTGCCTCAGAGGGAGCGGTGGCACCCAAGTTGTGTCACTCCTTGACACCCAGCGGTCTGTCCTATGCACAAGATGCCATTCATGGAAAAGCAAAGCACAAAAAAATGCAAATTATACAAACACATAATTGGTGCCCAGTGAGTGACGGTCGCTGCTTCCACTGCTTGTGGAAAAGGAGGGTTTGCTGATGTACAAACTCCTTAACTCTCCTTTCATGCTTTGGAAAGGCTGGCACTTGTTCCTGGTCGACTCAGTGCCCAGCAACTCTCCTGCCTGATGCTATAGAAAACACAACCTTTTGCTAATCAAGAGCATTAGAGACATTATGCTACCAATATTTAAATATCCACATCAAAGAGGAATAAAATTGTATGGAAAATGTTTTTTAAAATCTTATTTATTTATTTAAATTGTGGTAAAATATACACAAAACTTACCATCTTATGAAAACAGAGAGGGAGGCAAACCATAAGAGACTCTTAAATACAGAGAACAAACTGAGGGTTGATGGGAGGTGGGTAAGGTGGGCGGTTTGGAAAATGGGCGGTGGGCATTAAGGAGGGCACTTGTTGGGATAAGCGTTGGGTGTTACATGCAAGTGATGAACCACTAAATTCTATTCCTGAAATCATTATTACACTATATGTTAACTAACTTGGATTTAAATTAAAAAAAACTTACTATCTTAACTATTTTTGAGTGTACAGTTGAATGGGATTAAGTGCATTCACACTGCTGTGCAAAAACCACTGCCGTCAGTCTCCAGAATTTCCCCTCTTCCTGAGATGAAACTCAGTACCCATTGAACACTGACTCCTCATTCTGCCCCTTCCCCCAGCCCCTGGCAGCTCCCATTCTACTTTCTGTCTCTGTGGTTCTGACGACTCCAGCAATCTCATGTAAGTAGAAAGAAAAATTTCTTTATTTAAAAAAATTATTTTTTCAGAAAGAGAGAGAGAGAGCAAGTGCAATGGGAGAGGGAGGAGCAGAGAGAGAGGGAGTGAGGGAATCCCAGGTAGGCTCAACACTGTTAGCACAGAGCCCAGTTTGGGGCTCGAACTCACAAATGATGAGATCATGACCTGAGGTGCAACCAAGAGTTGGACACTTAACTGACTGAGACACCCAGGTGCCCCCAAGAAAAAACTTTTAAACATTTTATTGTTTCTAATTTTAATTCCAGCATAGTTAACATACAGTGTTATGTTAGTTTCAGGTGTACAATACAAGTGATTCAACAATTCTATACATTACTCGTGCTCATCATAAATGCATAAGAATTTTTTTTAATTTAGAAAATATCTTGAGTCTAAGGAGAATACAACCTTCTCATTCACAAAATAAAAAAATGTGTGTTCTGTCAGATCACTGGGCAAAGTTTCCTGGGGTGCTCCCCAGGTGACCAGCTTTTCTTTTGGTCATCTGGGACAAGTCACCATTCCTGAGGGGGCAAGAGTCAAGATGACTCAGGGTTTGAAGGTCTGAGTGGACCCCATGCCCTCCTCTCAGGGGGATGTGACTCAGGGTGCTCACAGTGGGCTGGCCTGGCCCCGAGGTGGACACATGTTCG
This sequence comes from Hyaena hyaena, assembly GCF_003009895.1. Classification (NCBI taxonomy): domain Eukaryota; kingdom Metazoa; phylum Chordata; class Mammalia; order Carnivora; family Hyaenidae; genus Hyaena; species Hyaena hyaena. The sequence continues at coordinate 76,702 of NW_024081222.1, read as the reverse complement.
CAGCTGGAGTGCTCCCACCGCTCCACACCCAGTGAGGGGCCCTCTGTGCCCCCCACCCTCTGTGGATGCTTCTCTTCAGCCTTCCTCACGCTCAAGCATCTGCTGAGCCTCCGCTCTGGTGGCCCCTCCAGCTGCTGCCCCTCCAGCCCCAGGCTGCCCCATCCCCTGCTGCTCACTGCACTCAGTCTCTGTGGCCTGATACCCCGCCCCCCCTTTCCAGGGCTCTTGTGAGCTCATCCACCACGTCTCTCTCACCAACACAGTGGGCCTGCTCTGGGCTGAGCTGTGGCCCTTAAACTTCATCTGCTGGAAACCTAACCCCGAGTCCCTCAGATCAGGATTGTTCAGAGACACAGAGGTGAAGAGGTTGTCAAGATAAAATGTAGTCGTAGGGGTGGGCCCTGGTCCAGCGTTCTGGTGTCCTTATAAGAAGAGGACATCAGGGGTGCCTGGGTGACTTTGTCACTCTCTCAGTGATGAAAAGAAACAAATTTTTAAAAAGTTTTTATAATTTATTTTGGGAAAGAGAGAACACACACGCACATGTGGCGGGCGGGCGGGGGGGGGGGGAGGGCAGTGTAGAGAGAGGGAGAGACAGAATTCCAAGCAGGCTCTGTGCTGGAATGTCAGCACAGAGTCCGAGGTGGGGCTCGAACTCACGGAGAGTTATGACCTGAGCCGGGATCAAGAGTCAGACACTTGATCGACTGAGTAACCCAGGTGTGATGATGAAAATATTTTTTAAATTTTACAACTAAAAAACTTCTACACAGAAAAACAAAACCAAAAGGGTCACCTGGGTGGCTCAGTCAGTTAAGTGTCCAACTTCAGCTCAGGTCATGATCTCACGGTTCATGGGTTCGAGTCCCACATCGGGCTCTGTGCTGACAACTCAGAGCCTGGAGCCTGCTTTGGATTCTGTGCTTCCCTCTCTCACTGCCCTTCCCTCTCTCTCTCTCTCTCTCTCATAAATAAACACTATTTTTTTTTTTAAAAAGAGGAGATCAAGACATGGACACACAGAGGGAAGAGTAGGTGAGGACACAGGGAGAGGTGGCATCTGCAAACCAAGGAAAGAGGCCTCAGGAGACACCATTGCTGCTGTCACCTTGATCTCAGGCTTCCAGCCTCCAAAACTGTGAGAAGTCAATGTCTGTTATTTAAGTACCAAGTGTGCGGTACTTGTTATGGCTGGCCAAGCTGACTGATGCCAGGCTCTTTATGGTCCTGACCTTGTCTGCCCTCCCCTGGACTCCACCCGCTATGGGTCCCCAGTGTCCATGTGTCCCTCTGAAGCCCAAAGCCCATATGCAGTTCCTCTTCCTCTGTTCGCCCTGAGGCGCTGGTGCTCTGAGTGGACAGTCCCCCAACCTTGCACACATATTCCCAGGACATCCCCTGGGATGTCCTGCCGTCCTGGCACCGGCCGTGTGCTCACACCTGTCCAGTGTCCCTGAGCCCCAGATAGGCGCTCCAGCACCTGCTATAGATGCTCCGCGGGCACCTCAAACTCAACCTGTTTGAAACAGGGCGCGTGTCCCTCCCCCCGACCTTACCTGGTTTTCCGCTGAAGTTCTCCATTCCCGGGGGCATCCGTTCCCCTTTTGTAAACCAGAAACTCTTCTTTCCTTCAAACCTAACCATTCAAACACCAACTCCTGCTATTTTCCTTGAAAGGTATTTTTCAAATTCTTACCTGTGGTTCCCTGTCACAGGATGAAATGCTAGCTCACTAGTTTGGACCACAAGCCTCTCTCAGATACCATTCCAGACCCTTCTCTTCCCCTGTGTGCTCCTCACTCCAGCCCCTCCTCAACGCTGCAGACTGCTCCCACTCACCACGCCATCTCATGTTCTGAGATTTTCTGGGCCATCCCATCCGTCTGCCATTCTCCCTTCCCGCCATACCCTCTCAAACTATTCATGCTTTAGGAAGGTGCCCCTGAATTTTCAGGCTAGGTCGTGATGCTTCCATCACATCCTAGGTGCCCTTATCATCATTATAACCATGGCCTGGTCATGATATCATCATCACAGTCATGGAGCAAAGTCATGCACTGAGCAAATACCATGTGTTTGGCACCTGGCTAACTGCTCTACATGTGTGATCTCACTTCATCCTTACAACAACCCTATGAGGTGGGTGCTATCTTTATCCCCCAGTTCACAGATGAGGAAACTGAAACACAGAGATGTTAAGCAACTTATTCAGGGTCATAATCTATGGATGGTATCATTTATAACATTCATATCATCACCTTGAATTGTAATCTGCCTATATAGCTTCTTGCTCTTCAAAATAAGAGCCGTATCTAATTAACTTTTTAAATCCCTAAGGCTTAGCATAATTTCTGTTAAGTAGTAGTTGCTATGTGGAACTGAGGAGAAAAGAATAGAATATCTCCTGGGTCATCTGGCCCAGCAAAGGAAAGATACCTCAAGGTGCCTGGCTCGTATTCAGCCCATGCCCTGCCCAAGGCCGGCTTTAGGGTATGCTCAGTATGTGGGTCCATATGGGATCAGTTCTGGCTCTGAGAAAGGAGCCCACCCACCCTAAAAAGTATCTTTCCTATCTTCTCTACCAAGCTTCTAATCTCTTTAACTGAATGAATACCTGCATTCCATAAATAAAGTATATATATAAGTAAAGATGCCAGAGAAAATATAGCCAGTCCACTTTTCCCCATTTGACATTTCCCAATTTTACCCGTCATTGAATTTTTGGATTTAGAAATTAACCCTTCCCCTTTATCCATTAATTCCAGAAACCATTGTGCTCTTTTTTAATGGTCACAAAGAATGTATGCATAAATATAGTTATTACATGGCAACCAGTCTACTAAAAGCTTTCCAGCTTTTTATTATTTTATATGGGGGCATGAAGATCAAGTGTGGATGATAATTAGAATTTGCTTAAAGAAAATATAATGCTTCTTTATCAGTAGGAGCTTTTTAAAAAAACTTTAAAAAATGGAAGTATAATATACATATTACATATATGTATATATGTATAATATACATAAAAAGTCACCAATCCTAAGAATATAGCCCAGTGAATTATTACAAAGTGAACATATCTGTATCACTAGCCCCCAGATCAAGAGATAGAATATTACCTGGGGTGCCTGGGCTTAGTTCGTTGAGCATCCAACTCTTAATTTCGGCTCTGGTCATCATCCCAGGGTCATGGGATCAAGCCCCACAATGAGGTCTGTGCTGAGCATGGATTAGAATTCTCTCTTTCACACACCTCTGCCCATCTCCTCTGCTTGTGAGCTCTTTCTCTCTCGAATAACATTAAAAAAAAAAGATTTAAAAAACTATTTAAGAGAGAGAGAGAATTACCAGATTCATCTACCCTGCCAAGAACCCACCTCCAAGCACTAAGGTAATTGCTATACTGACTTCTAATGCCATAGGTTAGTTTTACCTGCTTCTGAACTTCAGGTGAATGGAATCATGTAGTATACACTCTTTGCATCTGGCTTCTTTTGCTCAACATTATGTCGGTGGGATTCATCGACTATGAATAGCAATCCACCTGTTAGTCTATTTTCACTTCTGTAAGAATTCCTGTTATAGATATATTAAGGTATGTTTATCCATTCTCCTGTTGATGCACATTTGGTGCTATTATGAATATTGCTGCTAGGAACATTCTAACACACATCATTGGTGACAATATGTACACATTTCTTTGGAGTCTATGCCTGGGAGTAGAATTTTTGGATAACGGGGTATGTTCAGCTTTAGTGGTTACTCCCATAGTTTCCCAAGGTGGTTGTGCTATTTTATATTCCCACTGTGGAATGAGTGGGGATGAGTGGATGCATGTTTCAGTTACTTCATATTCTACTCAACACTTGGTATTAACGGTCTTTTCCATGTTGATCACTCTGGTAGTTGTGTACTGGTTTCTTATTATTGGCTAAGTTTGTCAGATAGCTCATAAAGTTATTTTTATATGCTTTTTGTTTTTATTTGTTTTTTATTATTATCTTAGAGAGAGGGGGAGAATGTGCACACATGAATTGGGAAGGAGCAGAGGGAGAGACAGAATCTCAAGCAGGCTCCATGTTGAGCATAGAGGAGTACATGGGGCTAGATCCCACAATCCTGGGGTCATGACCTGAACCAAAATCAAGAGTTGGATGCTCAATTGATTGAGCCACCAAGGTCCCCCTATGCTTCTTGGACATTTGGATGTCCTTCTTCCTTCCTTTTTTGGGTGAAGCATCTGTTCATTTCTTTACTCAATCAATCAATCAGTCAATCATACTACCTTTTATTATGGTGATGTATATATAACATGAAATTTACCATTTTAAAGCATACCATCCTATGGTATTAGTATATTCACAGTGTTGTGCAGCCATCACTACCGTCCATTTTTAAAATTTTTCTTAAAAATTTTTTATTATTTATTTATTTTTAAATTTAAATCCAAGTTAGTTAACATATAGTATAATAATAATTTCAGGAATAGAAGCCAGTGATTTGTCACTAACATATAATACCCAGTACTCATCCCAACAAATGTCCTTAATGCCTCTCACCCCTTTAGACCTTCCCCTGACCCAACACCGACCAGCAACCCTCAGTTTGTTCTGTGTGTTTAAGAGTCTCTTATGGTTTGCCTCCCTCTCTGTTTTTATATTATTTTTATTTCCCTTCCCTTATGTTCATCTGCTTTGTATCTTAAATTCCACTTATGAGAGAAATCATATGATATTTGTCTTTCTCTAATTTCGCTTAGCACAATACCCTCTAGTTCCATCCACATTGTTGAAAATGGCAAGATTTCATTCTTTTTGATTGCTGAGTAACACTCCATTGTGTATATACACCACACTCTTTCTTTCTTTCTTTCTTTCTTTCTTTCTTTCTTTCTTTCTTTCTTTCTTTCTTTCTTTCTTCTTATGTTTTTATTTAATTTATTTTTAAATTTACATCCAAGTTAGCATATAGTGCAACAATGATTTCAGGAGTAGATTCCTTAATGCCCCTTACTCATTTAGCCCACCCTCCTCCCACAACCGCTCCAGTAACCCTCTGTTTGTTCTCCATATTTAAGAGTCTCTTACGTTTTGTCCCCCTCCCTGTTTTTATATTATTTTTGCTTCCCTCCCCTTATGTTCATCTGTTTTGTATCTTAAAGTCCTCATATGAGTGAAGTCATACGGTATTTGTCTTTTCTCTGGCTGACTAATTTTGCTTAGCATAATACCCTCTAGTTCCATTCACGTAGTTGCAAATGGTTAGGTTTCATTCTTTTTGACTGCTGACTAATACTCCATTGCATATATACATATATATCTCCATATTTCCATATATATATATATGCATATATCCATATATACATACCACATCTTCTTTATCCATTCATCCATCGATGGACATTTGGGCTCTTTCCATACTTTGGCTATTGTTGATAGTGCTGATATAAACATAGGGGTGCATGTGTCCCTTCAAAACAGCACACCTGTATCCCTTGGGTAAATACCTAATAGTGCAATTGCTGGGTCATAGGGTAGTTCTATTTTTAATTTTTTGAGGAACTGTTTTCCAGAGTGGCTGCACCAGTTTGCATTCCTACCAGCAGTGCAAAAGAGAACCTCTTTCTCTGCATCCTTGCCAACATTTGTTGTTGCCTCAGTTGTTAATTTTAACCATTCTGACAAGTGTGAGGTGGTATCTCATTGTGGTTCTGATTTGTATTTCCCTGATGATGAGTGATGTTGAGCATTTTTCATGTGTCTGTTAGCCATTTGGATGTCTTCTTTGGAAACGTGCCTATTCATGGCTTTTGCCCATTTCTTCACTGGATTTTTTTTTTTAGGTATTGAGTTTGGTAAGTTCTTTATAGATTTTGGATACTAATTATTTATCAGATATATCATTTGCAAATATCTTCTCCCATTCTGTCAGTTGCCTGTTAGTTTTACTGATTGTTTCCGTCTCTGCACTGAAGGTTTTTATCTCAATGAGGTCCCCAATAGTTCATTTTGGCTTTTGTTTTCCTTGCCTCCAGAGACGTGTCAAGTAAGAAGTTGCTGTGAGCTCAAAGAGGTTGTTGTCTGCTTTCTCCTCCAGGATTTGGATGGCTTCCTGTCTTATGTTTAGGTCTTTCATCTATTTTGAGTTTATTTTTGTGTATGGTGTAAGAAAATGGTTAAGAAGCCTTGTTCTTCTGCATGTCGCTGTCCAATTTTCTCAACACCATTTGCTGAAGAGACAGTCTTTATTCCATTGGATATTCTTTCCTGATTTGTCAAAAATTAGTTGGCCATATGCTTGTGGGACCATTTCAGGGTTCTCTCTTCTGGTCCATTGATCTATGTGTCTGTTCTTGTGCCAGTACCGTACTGTCTTGATAATTACAGTTTTGTAATACAGCTTGGAGTCTGGGATTGTGATGCCTCCAGCTTTGGTTTTCTTTTTCATTGGTTTTTGTTTTTGTTTTTCTTTAACTATTTGGGGTTTTTCTGGTTCCTTGCAAATTGTTTGTTCTAGCTCTGTGAAGAATGCTGGTGTTATTTTGATAGGGAGTGCATTGAATATGTAGATTGCTTTGCATAGTATTGACATTTTAACAGTATTGTTCTTCCAATCCCTGAGCATGGAATGTTTTTCCATTTTTTGTGTCTTCTTCAATTTCTTCCATTAGCTTTCTGTAGTTTTTAGTGTATAGATTTTCACTCCTAGGTTTATTCCTAGGTATTTTATGGTTTTTGGTGCAATTGTAAATGGGATTGATTCCTTGACTTCTCTTTACGCTGCTTATTGGTGTATAGAAATACAACTGTTACCATCATCCATTTCTAATTGCTCATTTCTTACGTTCTTTTCTTCGATTGGGTTATCAGCCTTTTTCTTATTTGTAGGAATTCTTAAATATTCTGGACATGAGCACTGTGTCTCTGTTATATATTATGGATTTATTTCCCTATTGATGACCTTTTCACTCTCCTATTGATGCAAATAATTTTTTAAAGTTTATTTATTTATTTTGGGAGAGAGAGAGAGAGCACACATGCATGTGTAGGGGAGGGGTAGAGAGAGGGAGAGACAGAATTCCAAGCAGGCTCCATGCTGAAATGTCAGCATAGAGCCCAAGGTGGGGCTCGAACTCATGAAGAGATATCATGACCTGAGATGGAATCAAGAGTCAGATGCTTAATCAACTGAGCCACCCAAGTGCCTCTACAACTAAAAGGTTTCTACACAGAAAAACAAAAACAAAAACAAAAAAAATGAAAAGGCCACATTTAGAATGGGAGAAAATATTTACAGACCACACATCTGTTCAGAGACTAATATCTAAAATATATAGGGAACTCCTACAACTCAATAGCAAATAACAACAACAACAATACAATTTAAAAATGAGCAAAGGGCCTGAATAGACATTTTTCCAAAGAAGACATCCAAATGGCAACAGGTACAGGAGAAAGTGCTCAACATCACTCATCATCAGGAAATGCAAATTAAAATCTCAATGTGATACCACCTCACACCTGTTAAGATGGCTATAATAAAAAAGGTAAGAAATAACAAGTGTTGTGGAGGATCCAAAGAAAAGAGAGCACTTGCATTGCTGGTAGGAATGTCAATTAGTGCAGCCACTGTGGAAAATGGCACTGAGGTTATTTAAACAATTAAACATAGCGGGGCTCCTGGGTGGCTCAGTCGGTTAAGCGTCCGACTTGGGCTCAGGTCATGATCTCCCAGTCTGTGAGTTTCAGCCCCAGATCCGGCTCTGTGCTGACAGCTCAGAGCCTGAAGCCTGCTTCGGATTCTGTGTCTTCCTCTGTTTCTGCCCCTTCCTTGCTCATGCGCTGTCTCTCAAAAATAAATACATGTTAAAAAATTTTAACTTAAGCCCTACTTTATAAAAAAATATTAAACAGAGATCCAGTAATTCCACTTCTGGGTATTTATCTGAAGGAAATAAAATCACTTTCTTGAAGAGATACGTGCACCACAGCCAAGACATGGAAACAACCTAAGTGTCCATCAATGAATAAATAAAGAAAATGTATATAGATGTATATATATATATCTATGAAAATCTATGAATATATAATGTATACAAATTATATACATGAAATAATATGAACATTATTCAGCCATAAAAGAGAAGGAAATCCTGCTATTTGTGACAACATGGATGGAATTGGAGGGCATCATGCTAAGTGAAATAAATAAAAGGGATTCCTGGTTGTCTCAATTAGTTAAGCATCTGACTCTTGATTTTGGCTCAGGTTATGATCTCACATTTTGTGAGTTCAAGCCCCATGTCAGGTTGTCCGCTGACAGTGCAGAGCCTGCTTGGGATTCTCTCTCTCTTCTCTTCTCTCTCTGCCCTTTCTCTGTTTGTGTGCATGCACTCTCTCTCTCTCACTCAAACTAAATAAATAAACTTTACATAAATTTTAAAAATGAAATTGGAGAAAGACAAATATAGTATGACCTCACTGATACGTGGGCTCTAAAAAAACTGAACCCATAGACACAGATTGGAGGATGCCAGAAGCAAGCATTGGGGGGTAGAGAAATGGGTGAGGGGGATCAAAAGAATGGGGGCTCTGGGGCACACAGGCAAAGCTGAAGCTATGCTTAGAGCAAGACCCCAAGTTGGTCCCATACCAGCCTGTCACGTGTCTGTGTTTCATTCTCTGGGAATTCAGAATTTTAAACACACAATCAAAAGTTCACCTACAAAAGCAAAGTATTTGCCTGCTGGGCTCAGAACTAGTATTGTAAGTAGTGACAAATCTTATTTGTTTTTGTTTTTTAATGTTTATTATTTTTGAGAGAGAGAGAGCGAGAGCGCAAGTAGGGGAAGAGCAGAAAAAGAAGGAGACAGAGAATCCAAAGCAGGCTTTGTGCTAAGAGCACAGAGCCCCACACAGGGTTCGAACCCATGAAATGTGAGATCAAGACCTCAGCTGAAGTCAGACATTTAACCTACTGAGCCACCCAGATGCCCCACAAATCTACTTAGTTGTGACAAAAAGCAAATCAGAGGCGGCTTGGGGAGAAGGTGGTGGAGGAGTGGTACCAAGAGGGTGAGGAAACTGGGGTGATGGAGATGTTTACAGTCTTGATCATGGTGATGATGTTATAGGTGTATACATATGTCAGAACTTATCAAGTTGGACACTTTAAATATATGCACTTTTTTGTATTTCAATTATCCCTTGATGAAGCTGTTAAAAAAACATCCAAAGCAAACCCACACACATTTGCATACATGCACACACACATTTGTGCACACACATAGTTGGCAATGAAGTGTTTCACGTTATATGTTAAAGTTTATTTATTTATTTAATTTATTTTAAAAATTTATTTCTGAGAGAGAGACATGTGAGCAGGTGAGGGTCAGAGAGAGAGGGAGACACTGAATCTGAAACAGGCTCCAGGCTCTGAGCTAGTTGTCAGCACAGAGCCTGACGTGGGGCTTGAACCCATGAACCATGAGATCATGACCTGAGCCGAAGTCGGATGCTTAACCGACTGAGCCACCCAGGCACCTGTATTTATTTATTTTTGGGAGAGAGAGGGGAGAGAATCCCAAGCAGGGTCTGCACTGTCAGTGCAGAGCCTGTTTGTAGGATTTGATCTCTCAAAATACTGTGAGATCATGACCTGAACAAAAATCAAGTCAGATGCTTAACTGACTGGGCCAACTAGGCACCCCTCAAGTTATAGTTTAATCACTCAACTAGGAGCATTTCTGTCTCCACATTGCCTGCTTGGCAGGAGCCCTTGTTCTTCTAAGTGTCCTGGTCACTGCTTTGTAGATTCCAGGATTCCGTGAAAGTCTGAGCTGAGGAGATGATTTGCCAGCAGTACAGGGTAGGAAAGGCTCTTAATCCCATGTCTACCTCATCCCCATGACTATCACACAATGCAGTCAGTAGAGCTGGTGACTTGAACTTCAGAATCTGCAGGCCCACAACAGGAGACCCCTTCTCCTCATAGCTGACTGAATATCCTTCCCTCCTCCTTCCTGGGAAAACTGTAAATGGAGAATTGGGCTGGGGGAGGGTATTGGTGTTAGAACAGCCAGGTAATGAGGCTCAGCTGAGTCTCTGGAGCTGAGGGCTGGTGTTGTAGTGATGATCCCCCATCTTTAGAGAACAAGAGTCACAGGTCATTCTCTTTTCTCTGAACTGTGTGTTGATGCAATAGTTTCTCACTGCAGGAGGCTTTAAAGCTCCAGATAATAAAGCTTTCTAGTAATAAAGGGGGGAAAAAATCCCAGTGGTAACTGTCACAACAAACAGATTGCTACGAGCACAAATTTACAGCAAAGTGTAAAAATCAACAGATTGTTTTTCCTTTTATTAAAATGGTGCCTCTGGTCTAGGAAGGGGTGCTTTGGAGGGTCACGAACGTGTTGACCTGCTACCCGCGGGGGTGTGCAGTCTTCTCTGGGAGCCCGAGGTGGCCCGGGTCCATTCCAGCTGCTCTCTTGTTCCCTCTGGTGATCAACAATTGCTGCCAGGCAGCCGGCCAACGTCTTTGGCAAGGGATCAGAGGCTGGCAAACGGGTCCCCACTGCAGAACCAGTGCCTCATTAGCACAGTGTTCTAACCATCTGAGCACTAGCTCCAGAGTTAAAGGAGAAAGAATCAGTTATGCTGAGCCCCAAAGTAATATGTTGGAAAGGCCCCCAACATATTACTGGGGTTCATTGGGGGCCAATTTAGAAGCCACCTGCCATACTCACACTCAGGAACTTGTCAAAATAGAGTAATTCAAAATCAGGTACATGATTATTAAACCCCACATTCTCATTGAAGGGGTAAGAGGATCAGATTCTATCAGTTACTGGGGAGTGCCAAAATCTCCCGTAATGGTTTTGTGCTCATCTTTTTTTTTTGGTAGTAGAGCTGTCAATTTTTGCTTTATGTATTTTGAGGATAAGTTAAGTAGAGCACACAAATTTGTAATTGTTTTATCTTTCAGTAGAACTCAATCTGCTGTCATTATGAATTAATACTTTTTTCTGACATGCTTTTTGCTTCAATAAACATGGTTATGGCAGGGTTTTGTTGTTTGGTATTTGCACAGTATATATTTTCTACGTCTTTATTTTGAGCTTTGCAGTTTTAGATATGTGGGGTTTTTTTGTAACCAGCATATGTGTGTATCTAGATCTTTTAACACATTTAGTCCATTTTCATTTAATCCTTTTATTAATATTTTAAGCAAAATCCATCATGTCAACTCTGTTTATTATTCATCCTTTTTCATTCCTCTCTTGCATATTTTGGATCGATTAAGTGTTTTTCCATTTTCTCCCTGTGCTAATTTAGAGGATACATACATACTCTTTAAAAAATTGAGACATAATTCAAATATCTTAAAATTAACCATTTTAAAGTATGCCAGTCAATGGTTTTTAGTAGATTCCTGAAGTTGTGCAAACATCACCACTAATTCCAGAACATTTTCATCAACCCCAAAGAAAACTCTGTACTTGTTAGCAGTCACTTCGCATTCTGTCTCCCCTCCCCCTCTTCTATTCCCTGGCAACCCTAATCTACTTTCTATTTCTATAGATTTGTCTATTCTGGACATTCCATATAAATGGAATCATACAATATGTAGCCTTTTGTTTTTGGCTTCGTTCTTCCACTTAGCATAATGTTTTCAAGGTTCAATCACATTGTAGCATGTATCAATACTTCATTCTTTTTTTATTGCCAAATAACAGTTCATTATTTGAATATACCAAAATTTGTTTATTCTTTCATCAGTTGATGAACATTTGGGTTGTTTCCACTTTCTCACTATTATGAATGATGCTATGAACATTTGTGTACACTATTTAGTTGAGAACTTGTTTTCAGTTCTCTTGGGTATATAACTAGGAGTAGATTTAATTGTGGAGTTACATAGTAACTCTAAGTTTAACTTTTTGTGGGACAGCCAAGCTGTTCTGCATTGTGGCTGTACCAACTTACATTTCGACTAGCAGTGTAGGAGGATTCCAATTTTTCCATATTTTCATCAATATTTGTTATTTTCCATTAGAGCCATCTTAGTCTTGTAAAGTTGTATTTCATTGTAGTTTTGATTTTTATTTCCATAATGATTAATTATACTGAATATCTTTTCATGTGCTTATTGGCCATTTATATGTCTTTGGGAAAATTCCTATTCAATCCCCTCCCCCTTTTAAAATTGCGTTGTCTTTTTATTGTTAACTTGCAAGAATTTTTGTATATTTTCTGAACACTAGACCCTTATCATATATATAAGTTGTCAATACTTTCTCCATTCTATCAGTTGTCTTTTCACTTTCTGATAGTGTTTTGGAGTACAAAAGTGAAAAAAAAATTTTAATTATCCAATTTATTGTTTTTTTTCTTTTTTCCCCCAATTTATTGTTTTTCTTTGGTTGCCTGTGCTTTTAGTGTCATATCTAAAAAAATTATTGCCTAATCCAAGATCATGAAGTTACACCCATGTTTTTTTCTAAGTTTTATACTTTTAGGTCTTACATGTAAAGTTTGATCCATTTTGAGTTAATTTTTGTATATGGTGAGATCAACTTGATTCTTTAGCATGTGGATATCCACTTGTTCCAGAATCATTTGTTGGAAAGACTATTCTTTATCCATTGAATGGTCTTGGTACCCTTGTTGAAAATCAATTGATTATGGATGTATGAATTTATTTCTGGGCTCTCAATTCTATTTAATGATCTATACACAAATGATCTATTTGTGTATCCTTAGGCCAATACTACACTGTCTCAATTACTGTAGCTTTGTAGTAAGTTTTAAAATTGGGAAGTGTGAGCCCTCTGACCATATCTTCACTTTCAAGATTGAATTGCTATTCTGGGTCCCTTGCATTTCTATATAAGTTTAGGGCAATCTTCTCTATTTCTGCAAAAAAAGAGGTTGAAATTCTTATAGAGCTTTCAGTGAATATGTAGATAAACTTAGTTTTTCCAGTTTAACAAGGTAAATCTTCCAGTTCATGAATGTCTTTCTATTTATTCAGGTCTTCTTTAATTTCTTTCAGCAGTGTTTTGTAGTTTCCAGTGCAAAACTCTTGCACTTCTTCGGTTAATTTATTCCTAAGTATTTTATTGTTTTGTATTCTATTGTAAATGAAATCCAATCCTTCCCTTCCCTTCCCTTCCCTTCCCTTCCCTTCCCTTCCCTTCCCTTCCCTTTCCTTTCTGCCTTCCTGCCTTCCAAGAATCTCAAGCAGTCTGGAGCCTGACACCAGACTTGATCTTATGACTGTGAGATCATGACTTCAGTCAGACACTTAATCAACTGAGCCATTCAGGTGCCCCTGAAAGTATTTTCTTAATTTTATTTTCAGATTTATTGCTAGTGTATAGAAATACAACTGCTTTTTGTATATTTATCTCATATCCTGTAACCTTACTGAATGTATTAGTTCCAATAGGTTTTGTGTGTGTGTGTGCGTGTGTGTGCGCGTGCGCGTTTGGATTCCTTAGTATTTTCTACATATTATTTTGCAAATAGATGGTTTTATTTCTTCCTCTACCATCTGGATGTCTTTTATTTCTTTTTCTTGTCTAACTGTTCTGGATAGGACTTTCAGTACAGTATTGAATAGAAAAGGCAAAGGCAAACATCTTTGCCTTGTTCCTGATTTTAGGGTACAAGCTTTCAGTTGCATCATTAAATATGCTGCTAACTGTGGGTTTTTTATAGATGCCCTTTATCAAGTTGAGGAAATTCCCTTCCATCTAGTTTGTTTTTATTGTGATGGCTGTTGGGTTTTTAAAATGCTTTCCTGTATTTATTTAGATGATTGTGTAATTTTATCCTTTATTTTATCAATATATTACCTTGATTGATTTTTACATGTCAAACCAACCTTGCATTCCCAGGATAAATTCCATTCAGCATGGTGTATAATCTTTATATGGTGCCAGATTATTTGCTGAGAAATTTTGCATCTATATTATTAAGGAATATTGATCTATAGTTATCTTGTGATGTCTTTGTGTGATTTTGGTATTAAAACTGACCTCATAGGATAAGTTAGAAAGTATTCCTTCCTATTCTATTTTTTGCAAGCATTTGTGAAAGATTGGTAATGATTACTTTTTAAACATTTGATAGAATTAATCGGTGAAGCCATCTGGTTCTGTGCTTTTCTTGGTTACTGAATCAATCTCCTTACTTGTTATTGGTGTGTATATTTCTTGTGAAGTCAGCTTCAGTAGTTTTCATCTTTCTAGGAATTAGTCATCTCATGTAGCTTACCCAATTTGTGAGTATACAATTGTTCATAATATTCCCTTATAATTCTTTTTATTTCTATAAGGTTGGTAGTACTGTCTCCTCTTTCACTACTGGTTTTAGTAATTTGAGTATTCTTTTTCCCTTGGTCAGTCTCATTAAGTTTTTCAAAGAATTTATCTTGATTTTTTCTATTGCTTTTATTTTCTCCATTTTATATATATCTGCTTTAATCATTTTTATTTCCCTCATTCTGCTTGCTATGTGTTTAGTTTGCTCTTCTTTTTCTAGTTTCTTAAGGTAGAAGTTTATTTTATTGACTTGGCACCTATTTACTTTTCTATTTTTTAAATGTAGGTATTTTGTTATGAATAATTTATGTTTTGTTACATTGTGTTTTTAGTTTCATCCATCTCTAGATCTTTTCTAATTTCTTTTGTAAAGATTTTAAGAATGTGAGGTCTAATTTCCACATACTTTTCAATTTCCTAAATTTCTTTGTTATTGATATCTAGCTCCTTTCCATTATTTAAGGACACACTTTGTATGATTTGAATCCTTTTAAATTCATTGAGACTTGTTTTATTGCCTAAATTATGGTCTATTCTGGAAAATGCTCCATGTGCCTTTGAGAAGAATGTATATTCTGCTGTGGGTGGAGGGTTCTATAGATGTGAGTGTATTAGGTCTACATTTTTAAATTGAAGAACAATTTACATGCAATATCCTATTATTTTCAGGTGTATATCGCTGATTCAATATTTTTATACATTATGAAATGATCCCCACAATGTCTAATTACCTCTATGGTTTATAATTTTATTCAAGTGTTCTATTTCCTTGTAATATTATGTCTTGCTGTTTTATCCAAGGTGATTCACATGGGTGATTTTATATGCATAGCCTGTATGGATATTGATAAAGATATATATTGCATTTTAGAATACAATGTAAAATTAGGAAAATAGGAATTAATGTTGAAACTCATTAGACCTTAGTTTTTATCTTTAAAAATGCTTCCTTTAAACAACTTATTAGTCATCTAAGGGCACAATACGGCTCTAAGATCATAAAGTTGGCTTTTAACTGAAGTTTTCTACCTTACCAAAAAAGTACCCTTTAAAGCAATGTTCTAACATCTAATGCCATTTACATAGTGTCTTCAGAGACACTGTCAGTAATGTTCTCTAGAGAACAGTGAGGAGTTTCCTGGATATAGTCAGTCCTTCCTCTGTTGCTGAGCAGTGAGATATTTATTTCTAGATGCTAGTATTGAGGGTTTTGTGGACTGGTCCAGCTCCTCCAGATGTAGAACTAGTTTGTAGGCCATAAAAACTCCCTAGGTAGGGCCAGCCTCCACTTGAAAAAGCCCTAAGTCCCAAGCTGCCAAGCAGCTCAAACCACCCACTCTGCCCTACTGCCCCACTTCCACTCACGGAACCTGGGCCCATGAGATGTTGGGATGCATTGAATTCTCCAGGCCACTGTCCTACCCATCGTCACCCCCAGGTACAGACAAGCCACGCTACCTGGGTCAAACACCCCAGATGCATGGATCCCAGCTCAGAGATTGTGATTTATTTTCATGTACAGCCAAACTGTTACGAATTTTCAAAACTTTTAGATCATTCTAATGTGCAACAAAGTTTGATAACTGCCACTATACACTCCCTGTAGCCAGTGTTCATCTCAACCTGATTTTGGCAAGTTAAGGTGTTGGGAAGGCAGACACAGATGGCAGTGGAGTTTTGTGAAGAACACTAGCTACTCCTGGATGCCAGGCCTCCTACAGGCAGTATTTCCAGGCTGTTTGATGATGGGAAGGTCTCCTGACTCCTCTAGTTCTGTTTCCTCATGTAGAAACTGATGCATGCAACATCACAGATCCTCTCCCACTCTCCAGTTCTAAGGCTCCTTGGAGGACTTTCACCTATGCTGAGTCTCTTCCTGTGAAGGCCAGGCCTCCCTGGCATGTTCTGCAGGTCACTAGAGTGCACTCTAGGGCAGGAAAGTCATGGGCTGGGGAAGGTTGGTTATGGTTATATGGCCTATAGAGAGGTCAGTAACAGAAAGACCACCAGATGGGCTCTGTGGCTTTGGGGGAAGCAGACTGAACTGTCTTGAGCAGTGACAGAGCCCCACACCCCTGGGCTGCCCCTAAGATGTGTGGGATCTTTATTTGAGAAGTGCCACTAAACATTTTCCTTCCTTTGGAGAATAACGTTTGTTCATATCAGTGTAAGTAAGTAATGTAGGAGTGGGTTAGAGCCTCTGTGCTGTGGCTGAAGGAGACAGTTGGGCATGGAGGTTGGGCCCCAGCTCTCTGGGCTCTTGCTTTGTCCAGATACTTGGGTTACCCCCATTCACTCCCGACCGAGCAATGAGGCCAAAGGGCAGTAGGAGCAGCCTAGCCAGTAACTCTCTGGGAACCCCTCCTCTGACATCATGGGCATGATTTCCTTCAAAGATCCTCAAAATTCAGGGCTCTTTTGATTTCTTTGGTCTTCACTGGTTTTCTTGCCAGAGTGGTCAGAAACGAAGTCAGCCTACCACAAGATTTTTTTTTTTTTTTGAGAGCTCTCATTTTATAGTGATTATATATTAATATATACTACATAATAAATATTCTCTGGAAATGAGAGTTCCCCCCAAAAGTGCATGATCTAACACACAAGTGTTCTGCAACAGTGCCTGGTGTGTGCTATTTCACAACTACCACAGCTGAGGGACCAAGCCCAAGAAGGATATGGCCCTGGTTGGGGGCCTAAGTGCATGGGGGTGCCCCTCTCTGTCCAGCTCTCCACCTCTACTTGCCAGGGGCTGAGCAGTGTTTAAACTCAAGAGTGGGGAAGCACTAGAGGGAAGGACCTGATAAGCAGAAGACAGCCTAGTTCTTGTGCACATCCTTTTCCTCTTAGAAGCATACGACAGGTGGTTTTGACATAAGTTGTTCTATAACATGCTTTTTTCACCTGAGGGTTTGAAGTATTTTATTCTTTTTTTTTCAAAATTTTTAACATTTATTCATTTTTGAGAGAGATAGAGTGCGAGTGGGGGAGGGACAGAGAGAGAGAGAGAGAGAGACAGAATCTGAAGCAGGCTTGACTCGGAGCTGTCAGCACACAGCCTGACGCGGGGCTCGAACCCATGAGTGGTGAGATCATGACTTGAGCCGAAGTTGGACGCTTAACCGACTGAACCACCCAGGAACCCCTAGAAGTTTTTTATTCTTATAACGGCGGTGTATTCCACTGTGTGGTGTGGCATAATTATTTAACCCAAACCTACTGATGAACGTGTATGCCATTTCCAGCTCTCCACAGAGATGAATTTAATTGCCTGTGCATCTTTCTCCTCGTATGTGCTGCAAGAACTCATTTCTTATGATGAATCCTTATAAATAGAATTGCTAGATCCTGTCAAATTCTCTGAAGTTGAACCAATTTAGACAGCATTTCCGGTCACCTTCCCCAACAGTGGGCAAGACTAGAAGGATTTAAGATTGTCAGTTCTTCCTCCTGGTTAGGCTCGATGCATGAGCTGAAAGCTGGAACATGAAAGTTTTGCCTCAGAGAGCAGGGAATGTGGCCAGCGTGGCCTGGAGAATGCAGAATCCAGGATGACATAGTCAGATCCCTAATCTGAGAACCAAACTGAGTTAGCTCCCCAGCTCTCAACTTAGGGAACAGACAGTATGGTGTTGCTGCCGCAATACTGGTTCTGCCACCAGTGAGGGAAGGCTGGTCCTGCCCCTACGGCAAGTACTTCATACTTTAGGTTCTCAAATCTATGAAACAGGAATGGAAATACCTACATTGTAGGTCTGGGCAAAGGATTAAGTTACAACTCTATATACACAGATTAAAAAAACAACTCTTAATACTAAATCACTGAAGCTTATGTGTGATAACAGTGTGAAGTTCAGAAATAGGCAGAGCTGGGTAATATGTTTAGGAATACGCATCTTTGAAATTCAGTCTGGTTTTGGGTCTTTACCACATCTAGGCCCTCTTAATTCTCCACCATTGGTTTTACTGCTCCCTGCCCTTACATCTTCTGTATCTTTGTACCTTTATGCATCTTTGAAAGAGAAGCAAGGAGAAGGCTGACACACAGTTCAGGAAAAGGTCACCTGGGGAAGGGTCAAGCGGACGGGATTCAGGATGGTACTGGTCAGATTCTAGCTCCTTCCGAGTACAGTTACAGAGTTCCTTATTCTTTAAACTGCACAAGAGTGCAATGCCCACATGCCTATTTCATGGAAAAAAAAGTCCCATGAGGAACTTCAAGAGTGAAGAATTAGACAAACATTTCCAATGTGTTAAGAAATATTAGTTTTATTTAACCAGTTTTCACAGCTGAATATTTATTCTATAAAAACTTTACAGATTGTACAGTTTATTATATATAGTTCAAACTACTGAACGAAAAAGTAGGTCCCATAGATGCAAAAATACTGCACCCACCAATCCAAGGTAAAGGCAGATTTACACGCTGTACAGCTCTCCACGTGGCCAGGAGGTGGTCGGTTCTAAGTATAAACTTCCAAACTGTACAAAAATAAGGTTTTGATTTTATTTCATTCTTCATACATTCAATAGGATTGCAAGCTCAGAAGCCTAACTAATAATAGGCGTCTGTAATCAGGAATCAGTCCCCACTCCTGAAAGGAATGTGAATGTCTATTTACACAGGGCACTCTTGGACACCATACTCTACTCCGCATATTGCGTAGACGTGAAAGCAGAGACCTGGGACATTAAACATTGAATATAAGGTAGTTCTTTTTTTTTTTTTTTCAAAGGAGTTTCTGCATTTAATAGTGTGCCAAAAGAATTTTAACTTATTAAATAAAATATATTCTACGTGAACCTAAAAATTACACTTTATAAACATAAAAATACTTTTTTTTGGTGTAATACATCAATCATATCTGCAAATAGAAAACCAAAACTGTATATAAAGTAGTATTTCTCACCCAGCAACAAGAAGCACTTATGTAGTTATTTTTCAAAAGGGTCAGAGAAACTCTTTAAAATCCACTAAGACTAACTTATAACTTAGATATTCATACTTAAGCTATTCAGTGACTCACTAATACTGCAAAACAAGCTTTCTTCTGGAGAGAGAGTGGTTTCTTCATGTTAACTGGGTAAGAACTGGATACATTAAAAAGGAAAAATCAGTTGATTTCTGCACGAATCCTAAGTGTACTTCAGTTTGGGGGTATGTTCTTCAGCGGGTTTTTCATCAGAAGTACTTATCCTACAAGGTAAGTTTTACTTTTGATTCAGGACATTCCATCTCTGAGGTGTATGTACCTTTTTGGAGACAAAGGCACATCTCAGATCTTTCATCTCTATTTGGGGCAGGAGAGAGGAGGCTGGCTAATACCCTTTAGATTCTGTGTTCTAGAAAGAAAAAATAAGGGAACAAACATTATTCCAGACTTTTCTGCCACCTGAAACCAGCAAAACACGCTTTGTTTCTTTTTTATACAGTACTAGCTAAAGATAACAAAAATTAGAGCTTCGAAGAGCAGTCTAGAGCTCACCATTATACTTTTATACTTGTGTGTATATTAAGTATAAAATAATGACGTTTGGACAAAGGAGCTTTGTAGTTATTTATTTTAAAGTTACAGTACTTAAAAACTCCTTGATAATAAATAGCTTGGATGTTTCAAGTCCTACTTCCAAGCGTGAGCTAAGAGTGAACTTGTTTTAGGCTGTGAGGATGGAGGAGGGCAACCTGGCGCCGCAGATGTCCTGCTCGAGGATTCCAGTGTCACCAGCAGGCACCTGGCCATCAGAACTCATCGATCTTCCTCTGCAGGTACTTCAGCATGGAGTCCATCCCTTGAGCCGAGCCCCAGATTTTCTTCAGCACTTCACACTCCCTCTCGTTGGCCTGCTCCAATTCCATCTTCATGTTACAGCGCACAAGGGCTTTGGACTCTTCCAGCACCTGGACCGAACAACAGGCAGCGAGTCAGCAAGGGTGTGTGTCCACAGGCACTGGCTCTGTCCCCAAATTTACGGAGGCAGTTAGCAAACTTGAGCAATCACCTATCAAAAAGGCTACCAGACATTTTTTTACAACACACACTGGGCCTGAGGTACCTCTGAAGTCTATTCACACTAGGTATCAGGCAAATGCTCAAATTCAGGAGAGCTGTGCTACCCGCGCCCGGCCCCCTCCCCACCGACAGCAGCCTGGCCTGGCCCACGCTGCTGCTGCAGGCTGGTGCGGCCCAAGCTGGACACCAGTTCTCATGATGCTCCGCAAAAACTCTACAAATATCCGCTGAGGGGGTTTTCTAACCAAAGTTTAATCTTAATAGTGAGGGCTGTTCATGTCAGGGAGAGCCTAGATGGGAGTCACATCTGCTAATATTAAATAACGTTTTGCTTTATAATTTGCTAAATGCAATTGTTATAAGATTGAATATTATCCAAGATTGAATTTTTTTCCCTATGTTAGGCTCCATGCTCAATGTGGGCCTTGAACTCACAACCCTGAGATCAAGAGTCACATACTGTACTGACTGAGCCAGCTAGGTGCCCCTATCCAGCATATTTATTAAACAAAAGCTTACATCCACTGCGAACGGTTGGGAAGGAAACATGGTATAGGAAAGGGCTTTGGAGAGGGCACGTGGGTGGCTCAGTCAGTTGAGCATCGACTTTGGCTCAAGTCATGATCTCACAGTTCAGGAGTTTGAGCCCCACATAAGGCTCTGTGCTGTCAGGGCAGAGCCCGCATTAGCTCCTCTGTATCCCTATCTCTCTGCCCCTCCCCTACTTGTTCTCTCTCAAAACAAAACATTAAAAAAAAAAAAAAAAAAAAAGGAAAGGGCTTCAGAGACAGGAAAGATCCATATGAATGGTTTCTGTAAGGTTTCATAGGACACTGTGACGTAAGTCCCTGACTGATGCTGACTGCTTCTGTTCTTAGGCATCTGCGACGGGGAGGAGGCAGGCAAGTGGGTCTGGAGCAGTGGCACCAATTATAGTTCCGCCAGCATTTCGCGTGCAGGGGGTCATGCCTGGGGCACGTGTGGGACTCAGGAGACACCATTACGTGTGTGAGCTCTCTGGAGGGAAAAGTCATGATAAAAAAAAAGAAGTACATATGTAAGAGAACGAGTTCCACGTACAACTGGATTACAGGAGGCAAGCTCCTTGATGCGAACCATGACTTCTTGGGTGAAGGTCCCAGGCCAGAACACCTGGGAGACCAGGCCTTTGCCGCACGCCTCCTGCGCCGTCAGCTTCCGTCCACTGAGCAACATTTCATTTGCCTGGAATGAAGAGGAGTTGAGACTCATGAGATGTGAGAGGGAGGCAGGCAGAGAAGACCCAACCTAAAAGTTCGTCTAAAAGAATTTACACCGAGGGGCGCCTGGGTGGCTTAGTCGGTTAAGCGTCCGACTTTCGCTTGGGTCATGATCTCGCGGTTCGTGGGTTTGAGCCCCACGTCGGGCCCTGTGCTGACTGCCAGCTCAGAGCCTGGAGCCTGTTTCAGGGTCTGTGTCTCCCTCTCTCTCTGACCCTCCCCTGCTCACGCTGTCTCTTTCTCCTAGAAATAAATAAAAAAAAAATAAAAAATAAAAAATAAAAGAATTTACACCGAGGGTGGGCATCTGAATGGGTGTGGGCCCTGGAGGGGACTCACTGCGCCCTCCGGGGTTCCATTTGCAGCCTGTGCGCAGAGAATAAACCCGACAAGGCACAATCCACTATGCAGCGGAGAAATCACATACTGACTGGTAATTCACACACATACACACAAGTAAAAGGCTTCTTTTATGACGTAATACAGAATCACGTGGGCACAACCAAGAAATCTCACTTAGAGAAGGTCTATTTGTTGGTAACTGAAGTTACTGGCATGTGTCCCTCCCACTGTTTCCTCCTTCCCAGTGGCAGCCATTCCCACACGTGAAGTCACTTAATACAGTGTCCTGGGAAATGGAGGCATAAACAAAGTTAGGTGATGTGCTGGGTCAGGGATCTACCCCAGTCACAGAATCACTACCCAGTATTTGCTACATATGTGAAAGGCCAATGGTGGCTTCTTCTCCACATACACAGTGTTCCACGTGCAGTGTGTCTCTTGGAGTAAAACTCAGAAGGCCACATTTTACCACTTGGACATTAAAGTAAGAAACTATCCAGGACCTGAATGCATCCAAAATGCTGTAGTCTGCTTAGGAGGGCCTGACTATCATTACTTCCCCTGACTTGATGGAGGGAATTAACATTTGTATTTGTTAAGAGGAAAAAAAAAGTATATTTGTATATGTGGGTGTATGTGTATATATGAAATTGATTTTAACTTTGTCCTGGATTCTGTATCACTTTCAAGGTCTCAACACCATGTGCACAGATTTTTATCCCAAATGACAGGCTCAGAGATATCAAAATAGGGAGAAAACCTGACGAAGAAAGTTCACACTATTCTGATGTGACAACTTCCTGTCTGCAGTTGATCTTGCACTGCTAACCTTCCCGAAGACTGATGGTCACGATGAAGACATGACCATAATCTACTGGGACTCAGGTAAAGCACCCTCTTGGGAGGTTACCTTCCTTTCCCAAAAGAGGTAAAATACTGTTATGAAAAGGACTTAAAGTTATTTAAGTGTTCCTCCAGGTCATCAGTACCTCTATGCCTCTTGTAAATGCATTGAGATGTTTACTGCATGTGAAATGCACAGCGTGGAGGGCACACAAATAAGAGTTGGCAAAGCTACTGTCTGGTTGACTCACTGCCCTTTCCACAAAGGCAGAGAACAGAAAACAGGGTGGAGAACAGGGTCCCCACAAGGACTACAACGGATCCAAGGCAGACCTGTTACTTGTGCGGAGTCTTAGACAAAGTCATGAATGTCTGAAGAGTTTGGGGATGTTCTAGAAAACCCCTGTACTGAGCACCTCTTCTCAGTGAAAAGAAGGTCTAAAAGAAACAATGCATTTAGAAACCCGAGTTAACCTTACTGTCAGCTGTTAAGATAGTTCTTCTGAAGACAGAGCCAAATGCACTGAGAAAGGGCGACAGGAGTGCCGATGGAATGGCTTGGTGGGAAGTGATTTGTGGTTTTCCTCGTTTGTGCTTTTACTCTCAACACACAGTGAAGATAACACCACGACTATATCACTTAAGTGAAGTGTGAAATACGTCTTCAAGACCAGGTTGAACCACAGGGTCTTAGCTCACCTAGTGGATGTGAATGTATGCCTGTCAAAAGTGGGGAAGTGCGTGGGGAAGAGCAAGCCCACTGCCCATCCTGCCACTTCTCGTAATATTACACTTTACCCCCTGGAGTGATATCCCTATTTCCTCTGTTGCTGCAGGTCTGTGCCAGCCAGCTGAGCCACCAGAACAGTCCCCTGCCACTCGGTGAGCTGTCATTGCCACCGTTTCCTCTTTTCAGAGCCAGGCTGACTCCATGGCTGCTGTCCCTGGAAAGTCTATCCCTACTTAGTCTTCTCAATTTCAGATGGCTGGAGGTGCAGGACAACAGAGGGCATTTGACTTTTCCCAAGAGCATGGATGTCACACTGACTCGAGGTTGTTAATGTTCATGTAAGCACAGCAGTCAGTTGGTTTAAATTACAGTCAATGAACACCGTAAGATTAAATACACTCAATGTGAAGGAGCATGTTCTCATTGTTCTCAGATGCTCAGTTTCCCATAGTTTTAACATGAGAGGTTTCTCACTTCTACCCAAGACAAAGATTTGCAAGGTCACTGGAAATTTCTCGGCTGCCATTTTGTTCCAAGATGGCCAATTGTTTTTTAAAAAGTTATAGTATAAGGGCACCTGGCTGGCTGAGTTGGTAGAGCACGCTGACTCTTGATCTCAGGGTTGTGAGTTTGAGTTCCATGTTGGGTGTAGAGATAACTCAAAATCTTTATAAAAAAGTTATAGTTTAACTGGAGAAAAGTGAAATAAGGACCCCTTTTCTTTCAGCCAAAAAACCTCATTAAGAGGTGTGGTGAGAAAACTCGACTGGCTGGGGTGGGAGGGGTTGGGGAGCTGTGAGCTTCAAGGAGGCGGCAGCTCTGCCCCTCACTCCCCTAGGTCAGAGTCTAAACTCCCCAGAGCAGCAGCCTCCCTGGTAAACTCGGGGTGAGGAAGTTAGCCATTCACTGGGCATTTTTCCAGCACTGCCTCCTCAGGAGTGAGAGCTGCCAGCTTTATCACCAGCTCTGTGTCCTCCTCAGTGAGGGTCTGAGGGGTGTCACTCACAGCACCCAAGCCACAGGACTGATGGGTACCTGGCACCAGGCAGGCATGTTTCCTGGGGACAGGGCGGGTTAAGCTGTGGAAGAATACAGTCCTCAGCTAATCTCAGCACAGCTTGTGACTGCAGCTTAGCCCCACAGATGTCAGTCCGTGCCTACAGGAAAGGACAGCTCTCACAGCTTGCTTTGGCTGCATGCTCTTTTCATCCGGAGAACATGATCCTTTCTGGCTTATCCTGTGTGCAGAGTTTTGCACCATACCCTGTGCAAAAAACCAAACCTGTTGTAGCCTTGCCTCAGGCTGCTGGAAGCTCGCACACACCAAAAGCTCAAGAAAGGGACTTGGCATCTAGGTGGTTACCTTCTTTCTTCCTTTCTCCTTTCCTTTCCCCTTCCCTCCCTCCTTTCTATCTTTCTTTCTTATATACAGAGGGAGCATGAGCAGTAGAGGGAGAGAGAGAAAGACTCCAAACAGGCTCCATGCCCAGTGCAGAGCCCAATGAACCGTGAGACTGTGACCTGTGGTGCAATCAAAGCTTGGACACTTAACCAACTGAACCACCCAGGTGCCCCTGGGTGGTCACTTTCAATGAGAGCCATCACAGCCTGACTCACCCCAGCAGCATTTACTACTTTCTGGAAAGAGGTTTTAGTCAAATGTTCTGCACTTTTTGAACAGATCTTAAACTCTGCCCTTGCTTCACAGGCAGGTTTCTCAGCCTGGGCACTGAAGACATTCAGGGCAGACAGCTCTGTGGGGAGGAGGCTTTCCTGTGATTTGCGGGACACTGAGCAGCACCCAGCCCTCCACCTTAGTAGCACTGCCTTAGCTGTGACAATCAAGTCTCTAGACATTGTGGCATGTTCCCCAAGGTGGGTGGGGGGGGGGATATGAGGCATACCTTCTGGGCCGAGAACCACTGTGCATGTGGCACCAGTAGATCACAAGTAAAAAGTGATGCATTCAAGACCTGTCCAGGGAGCAGAAATGCCCTGACCAAGAGCAAGCATTCATTTTGTCAGGTTCCCCTGCTCTGTGTGGCTCTGCAAGATGGTATTGCTTCCCTTAAGTCCTGCCCTCTCTCCTCTCCTGGCCATGAGGCCTGTAACTTGCTTCCTCCCTCAGAGGAGCTGCAAGAAGACACATGGAGCTGAATCCTAAGGGTCCTGGACTTAGAGCCAGAACACAGAGCGGGACACGGGTCTTACTGATTTGGGAGCTCTCCCGAGATACAAGATTCAACGCCCTGGCAAGTGCCCCAGGAAACGGTGTGACCTTGCTCCTGGGATGGCTCTCAGAAGTGTGGAGGAAGTGGTGGCCCAGGCTAAGGGCAGCTGAGATGTCGAAGCGCCATGGCTATTGGACACGGTGGGACAAGATGGCTCAAGGAGCCTGCGGCACATACCAGAGATGTGGTCACAGTGCAGGCCCCTGGGGCTCGAGAGTGCAGCTGTGCTGGTCACAGAAGAGAAGGATGCTTTTTTTTTTTTTTTAAACAAAACAATTCTAGAGTGTTTACTGAATGCTGGCTGAGGCAGACCCAGCCCTGGGACACCAAATAACCATATATCAGGAAGGTCCATCGGGAACTGAGTTCCCTCAGGCCCACTAGGTGTAAGGCTAGCCATAAGGCACACACCTGGGACCAGGCACAAACACCAGAGGGCACAGGAGAGCCAAGACCCCCATGTCACCTGCCACCAGTGCCTGCCTCAGCTCACACCTACAGCCATATGGGGGACTCCCCACGAGCAAGCATGGTTTGTGGGTGGGCTGGCCAAGTGTACGGGTGTGCAAACTGAAACGGACAGCAAGTCCACCAACACCTCACCCAGACATAGCTGGCCAAGATAATGATGAAGGAAAACACTGACAAATAGGAGATGTGCCTGTCAACCACCTGGTGTCGAAGGAGAGGTGGATCAAGGTTAGAACACACAGTGACTGAGGGGGGTAGCCAGTGGCCTGGCTGGCTGGCTGGTCAGGGGCCTGGAAGAATGGGGACAAGGGGCTCTGGCATGTGGATGAATAGGGAGAGGTGCACTGGCTGTGTCACGTCAGTGTCCAGCAGAGAACACCCATTGCAGGGAGGAAGCATACAGCTCTGTGAGACCAGTCTTGGCATGACAGACTGTGCATGGAGTGTTTGTGGGGGCAGAGGTGGAGCTCAAGGGCACGGGGTCTGATGTATCGAGGTGATTTGGTTGCTGCTGCTGAACAGCTGGCCTCCAGCAAGACACCGATGCTACTTGGTGGCATGCTGACTGCTGACACAGGAATACATGCTTACTCTGATCTGGGTCTGCTTTCCTGCCCGAGGTCCTCATGAGCCCTGCTCTCTGAGGCGCATAAAGTGCCTGGTCTACCATGGGGTGTGCCAGCCAGAACTCCCTCCTAGCAAAGAGGGTGCAGGAGCAGGCCCATGACCATGGGGTCCTCTGGCCATGTCATGTTTGTCACCTCCAGAAGCTGCCGCTGATGGGCGGCTCACACCACGGGATGGTGTGAGGTACAGGCAGAGTACCAGCTTGAAGGTGTGTCTTTGAAGATGGGCACCTTCCTCTGAGTTAGTGTCCATAGTGCCTCAAAGAGCTTGGCACGGTGCCAGGTCCCCAAGAGGAAGAATCCCTGGGCTGGGTAACAAAGGAAGCAGGTGCGTCTGCCTTTCCCCACCAATGATCTGAGAGCCACTGTGCCTCTGGCCCTCGAAACTGGACTCTGCTGGATATGGAAGGGGCACGCCTAGCCAGTGGCCACAGCAAGGGTCCCAATGAACTTTAGGGTATGACTGCTACCTGGGCACCTGGTGCCTGCTGGGAGCCCCTAGGTCCTCCCCCACCCAGCCACAGCCACAGCCACGAATGTGCAAGTGCAGCAACTTGGGCCTCACAGGGGTGGAGGACCCATGTCCCACCACCAGCGTGGCCACCGAGGCCTGTGAAAGTGGCAGCTGTGGGTGGTTTGGGACTAGAACAGGAAAGGAGATGAAAAGGATGGGGGTGGGCTCTGAGACCAGATGTGGCAGTGAGGGCCGTGTGGGTCCCACTAAGCCTCTTCTTCTTTCCTTTAAGCTTTCTGCTTGGGGAATAGGTTTAGACTTCTGGGAAGATTATATAGCTGCGTACAGAGTTCCTGAAAACCCCTCAATCAGCTCTAATATTAACATCTTATATGACCTCTTACAATGATCAAAAACAGAAAATTACCATCAACATGGTACTATGAACCGAACTACGAAGTCTCAGCAAAGTTTGCTGGTATTCCCATGAAAGTCCTTCCTCTGACCCAGAACTGTGTCCAAGATCTCACGCTGCACAGAGCAGTCAGGCCCCTCTGTCCCCTCCAGTGTGGGGCAGCGCCTTGGTGTTCTGGTGAGTTCTCTCAGCACACGGCACTTTGGGGGGACCCTGCTGGGCACCAGTGAACTGGCCACAGTCAGGCCCTGCCTGGTGCTTTCTCTGTATCGGACTCCCATCTGTCAGCACCCTGGTGGAGCGATGCCATGCCACTCTCGGTGAGCAGGTCAGTGCCACTCAGTGTCACTCAGGGTGCCTGTCAGGCTTCCCTACCGTAAAGTTACTGTTTTTCCCACCATAAACAAGGGGATACAAATATCCATTTTCTCATCATGCCTTTACCTCTAACTTTAACATCCAGGTGGGTTTTTTTTTTTATTTTTTTAAAATGTTTTTATTTATTTTTGAGAGACAGAGAGAGACAGCATAAGCAGGGGAGGATGAGAGAGAGAGGGAGACACAGAATCTGAAGCAGGTTCCAGGCTCTGAGGTGTCAGCACAGAGCCCAATGTGGGGCTCGAACCCATGAGCTGTGAGATCATGACCTGAGCCGAAGTTGGATGCCCAACCGACTGAGCCACCCAGGCACCCCATCATCCAGGTGGTTCTTGCCTGAAACAGTTTTCAATGGCTAATCCTTCTCCTCTGCAACTCCCCTGAGACAAGTGCCTCTCCCTCCACCCAAATGTGTATAAAGAGGTAGATCCCAAGGGACAAGGAGTGGACTGTGGTGGACACAGGGATGTGCTGCCAAGGTCTGTCCAAGGGAGGTCTTGTCCTAGCTGTTGGGAGTGCCGTGGGCCATCAGCTCCTTCAGGGACTCCCTCTGCTG
Source organism: Hyaena hyaena (assembly GCF_003009895.1). NCBI lineage: Eukaryota > Metazoa > Chordata > Mammalia > Carnivora > Hyaenidae > Hyaena > Hyaena hyaena. Next base: position 48,066 of record NW_024081222.1, on the reverse strand, counting down.
CAGAGCCGCCCTGTCCATGCTCACAGCGTTCTTCCTGGGCAGCCCACACTCAGTGACGATGGACATAAAGGAACCAGCCATTTTGGCCCGCTGTGGGTCAACTAGGACAGGTCATACATGCCCCAGGACTCCCCATGGTGTTCCAAGCATCCCTCTGTCCAGCCCTCCAACCACTGCCATCCTGCCCACAGGTACGGACTACTATTTCTCCACCACACTAGGCTCCACCTCCATGGCTGCTGTGGAGATCCCAAACCGTGACACCACCTTGCGCCCCACTTCCAGGAATAAGAAATGCAATGCGTGTAGCTGCTTGAAGAATCAAAAGCTACAAACACAAACTCTTATTATGGATGAATTAAAAATTAAAAAAAAAAAAACACTTCACAATCATATGGGAAGACTTCTCTTATCCTAAACAGCTTTGCTCCTTTCATTTGCTTTCCCTTAAACATGCAGATTTTAGAGTGGCTCAGTCGGTTGAGCATCTGACCCTGGGTCAGGTCATGGTCTCACAGTTTGTGGGTTTGAGCCCTGTGTTGCGCTCTGTGCTGACAACTCGGAGCCTGGAGCCTGCTTCGGATTCTGTGTCTCCCTCTTTTCTCTGCCCCTCTCCCACTCATATTTTGTCTTTCTCTCCCTCTCCCTCTCTCAAAAGAAAACTTTAAAAAAAATTTTTTTAAGTGCAGATTTCAGGTTTTTGGGTTAAGAACCTTTCGACTGCACACTATTGTTTGGGTTACAAATTGGGTATTTACTAATAGTGGATATCAGTGTCAATTATGCAGAGAGAGAGATTCCTCACCAAATAAGGCCCTTCTCTAGGAAATGATGCAACACAGTGTCCATAAATGTTCTATGAACCAAAACATTAAAACCTCCTATGAGTTCATGAATTAAGAATATGAGTTAATGAACAGAATTGAACTATGAGTGTATTTGATGGAAAGTCTCCACAGAATGACACCCTGTATATATTGAGAAAAACAATAACCAAACTAGATTTCTTTAGGAAGTTTTCTAGAAAAATTTTTAAAAACAGAGGTACTCACAGATGCTCCTCCCATAATCTTGGGAAACATAACGGTGGAACAGCCATCTGGACTCTGTCCGAAGGTAGTATAGGGTGTTTGAAACCAAGCCTTTTCATTGGCCCAAACCACATCACAAAGAGGCAATATGGAGGCTCCTAGTCCAATGGCTGGGCCATTTACTGCTACAATAATAGGCTTCTTAAACTGAATGAAAGTATTCACGAAGTTTCTAAAATGAAGAATAAATGGGAAATTACTCACAACATTGTGTATTCAAGTCTACTGTTACAGAATTCAATATATCAAGATATAAACTCTGTGGAAATCAGTACAAGTTGACTGAGGCTCGTTGAAGGCCTTCTCCTAGAAGCAAGCCATAGACTTATATATAGAGTGTTGTAAAGGTTTCACAATACCCTCGACACTATGTGAGAGTGGCTGTTGTTACAGGACCTATGTGAAGATCATGGGTGAAGTTCAGCCAGAGGCTGCTCTTGGATTTGCAGCTGGCTCTAGGTCCAATCCATCTTCAACCTTTCTTCCCTTTAAGACATGAGGAGCCCAATAAACACTGTGGGCTTCAGATGACCAATCTAGAAGCTCTCCCAAAGAAAACCTGACATGGGGCACACCAAGACTATGCGGTGTTGAAAGAAGACTAGGGGGTTGGGGTTAGAACCTATGTGGTCTGAGTCTGGACTTGGTATGTGATTCCAGACAACTCACTGACTACTTGGAAATAAATATTTCCTGAGTTTACATAGAATTAGATGGAACGACTTGGTGTAGGGGCATAGAGATAAGAAACTTCCAGGCTGGTTTAAGACAGGAGACCCAAGGAAGAACATCAAGCACCACAGAGACATGCCTGCACACCTCTGTGTTCCCCTGTGGAGACTGCAATTACAGCAGGGTCTCAAAGGAGAGCAGAACTAGTGGTCGGGCAGCCTTCACAGAGGATGTGGATTTTGACAAAACTGAGCCAGTGCTACTTCTGGATCTGTTTTAGGATCAGACTGGAAAAGTAGGCAGCTCTTCAATTGAGGGTAGGCTGGTGCCGCACCATACTGGGAATGTGCATCTTCTTCCTACTGCTAGAATCTAATTTTACATTCAGAGGTCGCTGCTTGCTATGATTTCACATGCTAAAGAGAAGGGCAAATATGTACCAACATAAATGGAAGGTGATTCCTTTAGGGCTGTCAGAGTTCTAGATCAAAATTACAGAATTCTATACCTGACCCCCGTCTTCAGTACAAGAAAGAACAATTTGGTTGCTCTCCATGATTTGGTAACTTAAAAGGTAGAGCAAATCTATTCAGATTGTCTCTGAAAATGCTGACTTAGATGGTCTCCCATCTCCCCAGATATTGACACATGAGGTCATGTAGTTTTTGGAGGAGGGCAGGTGAGGGAGGTTTGGGACGTGCGTGTGAACAGGAGAGTGGATGCGGCAGAGTCTGGCGAGTCTGGCAGCTTGCACACTCAGCTCCAGGGACTGTTCTCGAAGGCACCCTGTAGCCAGTGCAGACCTCAGCCCAGCCCTAAGGCCCCTAAAGCTTGTGGGATCTTCACGTTGAGTGAGAATTGACCCATTCAAATGAATGAGCTGCTGTAAGACTTTCTAAATGAGAGCCTGAGGCATTGTTAGAAAGATCACACTGGGTTTTAATGATACAAAGAGAGCCAGACAACCTTTTAAATAGGTTGTTGGAATAATGTAGACAATTTACATGAAGCTACTTCACTTGGGCCACCTTTTGAGGATGTGGGGTCAATGACATGATGGAAATATGTCTTCTGTGCTTAGTTATTGATGACTCTCGAAAGGGTCTCCACAATGTAGAGCAGACATTTTCAAAACATGTCCCCGGGTGCCCTGGAGTGGCCTGGCTTTCATCTGCCTCATGTGAACAGGGGCCTAGTAGGAACTGTTCCAGTGCTAACATCTGGAAACCATGGATGGGATGGCAGAGTAACATGAAAGAAATGACCAATATTGCAACAAGAAAGTGACTACAGAGGAATGGTCCACGGAATCAATTTCTCGACATAGCCGCGTTCCTTCTCACGTTATATGTTTGTATAAAAGAAAAAAAATGCTTCTAAAATAGATATTGCAAAATCAAAATCTGGAGAAATTGTTTGGAACTGATCCCCCCCCCTCCCCCCCCGGCTCCCAATTATTTTTTATTTTTGCCTGGAATGACAACTTAATCTAAAACCGGTGGCTGCTTCTGGGAGGGGTATGAATTAACTGGCACACTCGAGTGAAGACCATCTTCTCCTTTCAGAGGACACAGATGACCATTCTGAGCTGTGAGCTCTGACGTGTCAGCAACGAGCAGGGTCCACAGAGAAATCTGTTTAGAACAACAACAAACTTCCTAGAAATGCTTTCCTGTTTAGTAGAAACTTCACAGAGCCACAAAGTCTTGGCCATGTGGGGCTGCACAGTAAGCCACACATCAAGCCAGAGACAGGAAGGCAGGGGCTGCCCAGGTACCAAGCTCTCAGGAGCCAGCATTCAAGGAGGGCCCCTCCGCTGCTTCTGAGGGGGGAGGAAAGCATGTATATTTTGGAACTTAATATCAAAACACATGAATCTTCAAAATGTGCTCAATGCTATATACTCAACTTAAATTTCAGCTTCTTGTGAATTATCTGTGAATTGAGCTATAAAGGTTGGGTATAGCAGGGAAGGAAAGAGATTGTATTTGTCATAAAATGAATTAAAAAAAACCTTATGATTAAACAAGAGCAAACTTCTACCCACTTTTTTGAAGAACATTTATTATTTCACAGATACCACCAAAAAAAGTCAGATAACCACCTAAGAACAATAGTCTAGGAATTGTTTGGGGAAAATGGAAAATGAAGCATTCAGGAAATCTCAAGTTTCAACAACAAGTTCATGGTCATTTTTCAAGGGAGCTCTCCCTTCACTGTGAATGTCTGGATAGGACTGAAATGGGGGGAGAGGTCAGGTTCTGGGGGAGGTTTGTTGGTCGGCTTTGTTGTCTCCCCACATTTCTGCCCCTCTCACTCTGGTGGAGGAAGATGCCTGCCTTCTGGGGCCAGGCAGCTCCTGGTCCTTCAGACACTAAGCAGCAGCTAGTAGTTCCCACAGACTCCAGAAGCCTAATGTTATTTTTTTTTTTAACAAATAGTTTATTGTTAAATTAGTTTCCATGTAACACTCAGTGCTCATCCCCACAAGTGTCCTCACCATGCCCATCCCCCCGCCCCCATCCATCAGTCCTCAGTTTTTGTCAGCATTCAAGAGTCTCTCATGGTTTGCCTCTCTCCCTTTCCCCCACCATTTCCGCCCTTCTTCTCCCCCTTGTTCCTCCGTCAAGTTCCTCCTAATCCTCCTATACGTGCAAACATATGATATTTGTCCTTCTCTGCCTGACTTATTTCGCTCAGCATAACACCCTCAAGGTCCATCCATGTTGCTACACATGGCCAGATTTCATTGTTTCTCATTGCCATGTAGTATTCCATGGTATAGATAAACCACATCTTCTTGATCCATTCATCTGTTGATGGACACTTAGGCTCTTTCCATGTTTTAGCTATTGTGGAGAGTGCTGCTATGAACATTGGGGTACATGTGCTCCTATGCCTCAGCATTTCTGTATCCCTTGGGTAAATTCCTAGCAGTGCTATTGCTGGGTCATAAGGGAGTTCTATTGTTAGTTTCCTGAGGAACCTCCACACTGTTTTCCAGAGGGGCTGTACCAGTTTACATTCCCACCAACAGTGTAGGAGGGTGCCCGTTTCTCCACATCCTCGCCAGCATCTAGAGTTCTCTGATTTGCTCATTTTAGCCACTCTGACTGGCGTGAGGTGGTATCTCAGTGTGGTTTTGATTTGTATTTCCCTGATGAGGAGGGATGCTGAGCATCGTTTCATGTGTCTGTTGGCCATCTGGATGTCCTCTTTGGAGAAGTGTCTGTTCATGTCTTCTGCCCATTTCTTCACTGGGTTGTTTGTTTTTCGGGCGTGTAGTTTGGTGAGTTCCTTATAGATTCTGGATATTAACCCTTTATCTGATATGTCATTTGCAACTATCTTTTCCCATTCCGTTGGTTGCCTATTAATTTTCTGGGTTGTTTCCTTGGCTGTGCAGAAGCTTTTAATCTTGATGAGGTCCCAACAGTTTATTTTTGCTCTTGATTCCCTTGCTTTTGGGGATGTGTCAAGTAAGAAGTTGCTGCGGTGGAGGTCAAGGAGGTTGTTTCCTGCTTTCTCCTCTAGGGTGTTGATAGTTTCCTGTCTCACGTTCAGGTCCTTTATCCATTTTGAGTTGATTTTTGTGCATGGTGTGAGAAAATGATCTAGTTTCATTCTTCTGCATGTTGCTGTCCAGTTCTCCCAACACCATCTGTTAAAAAGGCTGTCTTTTTTCCATTGGATATTCTTTCCTGCTTTGTCAAAGATCAGTTGGCTGTATACTTTTGGGTCCACTTCTGAGTTCTCAATTCTGTTCCATTGGTCTATGTGTCTGTTTTTGTGCCAATACCATACTGTCTTGAGGATGACAGCTTTGTAGTAGAGGCTGAAGTCTGGGATGGTGATACCTCCCGTTTTGGTTTTATTTTTCAGTATTACTTTGGCTATTCGGGGTCTTTTGTGGTTCCATACAAATTTTTGGATAGTTTGTTCTAGTTTTGAGAAGTATGCTGGTGCAATTTTGATTGGAATTGCATTGAATGTGTAGAGTGCTTTAGGTAGTAATGACATCTTAACTATATTTATTCTTCCTATCCATGAGCATGGAATGTTTTTCCATTTCTTTGTGTCTTCTTCAATTTCCTTCATAAGTTTTCTATAGTTTTCACCATACAGATCTCTTGTATCCTTGGTTAGGTTTATTCTGAGGTATTTTATGGTTTTTTGTGCAATTGTGAATGGGATCAGTTTCTTGATTTCTCTTTCTGTTGCTTCATTGTTGGTGTATAAAAATGCAACCGATTTCTGTACGTTGACTTTGTACCCTGCAACTTGGCTGAATTCTTGGATCAGTTCTAGTAGCAGAAGCCTAATGTTATAAACTGACTCACAATAATTGTTTTTATCACTAATGTGCTGAATATTTTTATTGCAATGGATCTGCAAACTGGTTATAACCGGCAGTCCTGAGAATGGAATTAGCTGTAGTAGATACCCGATGATCTGATGTTCAAACCTAATCTTTCCTTGTCCCATTTCTTATAGGGGAAACTTGCTATAGTGATGTACTTTGCCCCAAAGTTTTAAGGAATTCAAGACCAGACATACAGAAGTAACAAATATACAGCTTTATGTGTAAAGCCAATCTTATACATATAAAAATTAATTTAAATGCAAATGAGCAAGAGCAAAGGTTAAGTGAATCTGGTATAACTAATTATTTTTGGATCCTGCCAGAGTACATGAAGGAAAATTCACATTGACAAAAATATATTCATTTAAAGAAGAACCAAGTGGGTTTCCCTAAAGCAGGATTTGGCCTTTGTGTAGAAAAGGTTTTTGTCGGGGGAGGGGGAGGGCCTGGAGAAGAAATGGGAGTGGGCAACTGACAGAAACAAACACCTGAAGTGATCGAAAGATTCCACAAATGTGATCTCTTGATTCATCTTTCCTCTGCATTTTCTAATCCCAACAGTGCAAACCTCAGTCATGGGAGAAGTGGCCAGATTAGGGTTGAGACGCTTGAGATTTAGAAGTGGAGTTCATGGGGTGCCTGGGTGGCTCAGTTGGTTAAGCATCTGACTCTTGATCTCTGCTCAGGTCATGGTTATATGGTTCAAGAGTTTGAGCCCCGAGTTGGGCTCAATGCTCATAGTGTGGAGCCTGCTTGGAACTCTTTCTCTCCCTCTCTGTCCCTACCCCACTTATGTTTTTTTACTCTCTCTCTCAAAATAAATAAACTTAAAAAACAAAACAAAACAAAACAAAACAAAGAAGTGGAGCTCAGGGAGCATCTACAGGGAGAAATGAGCCAGAATGCAGAAGGCACTGGCTGACAAGTCTGATTTTCTTATTACAGCAGAGCTCCCCAAATCAGTATTATGTGTAAAGGCAGTGTGCGTTTACAGAGAATCTACAAAGTTACTGCCTGAGGCATAGTAGCTTGTATTTAAAAAATGAAAATTAAACCCCAGTAATTCATCCTGAAGGCTGGGATGGGTTCATCGTCAGGAAATCTACAAGTTGTCTTGGAAGCACTGACAGTCTGTCATGGAATTATGTGTATTGATCAAGCAGTTTAATTTGACACTGAGTAACATGATGGTCCTATCCAGGATACAAGTTTGAAATTATTTTGACCAGAGACAATACTTAATTAAAACAGATTGTAAAATTTCAAACTATTATTGGAAAAACAACTACCATGATAGCCTAAGAAATAGTAATGTTCAAAAAGGAGCCTCTTGTATGCATGCATGCATCTGTACACAGTGAGAAAACTGATCAATTTTGGAAATTATTAAAAATGTTATAAAAGGCCAAGTCAACATGCTGAAACCCTAATATATAGGGTTCCAGGGCTCCCCTGATGGGCCAATTAGGGCAGCACCCATCAGAGCCATCTTGGGAAGTCGGCCAGCTGCCCTGCCCCACCCCACACCCACCAAGACAGAAGAAAGCACTCCCACTGATCCCGACGTGCACCTCTAGGATGGTCTGGGGGACCAGGAAGCCCTGGGCCCCCAAGGTTGTGGCATAGGGTCTCAGCCACGAGGAGCCCAATAATCACCCAGAGAAGCTCAACTCAACCATGTATCTGCAGGTTTTAGGATCCAACCAAGTTTACTTTGCACATCTGTTCATCTAACTTCCCATCTACTTGTACATCATCAAGGCAAATGCATATGCAAAGGGTTCTTAGGGGTCATTCAGGATAGGTCACTTTAGTGAGGTGGGTAGGACAGTCCAATGGTCTTCTTGGTTGGTGACTGGGTTGGTGACTGGGTTTCATTCACTTTAAGATTAATTTCTAAATAAATAGATACATTTGATTACACTTCCCGTGGTTAGCATGAGAAGTGAGGGAAATGGAAACAGAATATGTACCTGGATATGCTTAACAGAATTAGGTGATCCTAGGGAAGCTTTTTTGTAATGTTAGGAGACAGTAGGGGAAAATTCCCAAATGGAAGAGATGGAAATATCTAAAGTCATACTGCTAAATGGAAAAAAAAAAAGTTGCAAAACAATACAGTATAATTCCATTTATTTAACAGAACTAAAAATAAATCTGTATTATCTATAATATGTATGGAATGCATATTTGACAGTGTTGACAGAAAGGCTGGGGAGACATAAATGAAGGTGGGTTCCTGGGGGAGGGGAGCATCTGAGAGAAAAGGAACTCTAACTTTTCACTCTATATGATCAAGTAGAGTGGGTAGCTGGAACTCAGGATGAACTTGAACAAGAATGTGTACTACTTGTACTAAAACAAACTTTTCATGTGATGTTATGGAACTAGCTTGTCTTAAAGGCTAGCTAACTTATTTCAAAGTCAAGCAAATGTTAAGTTATTATGTGAAAGAGAATGCATCTTTATTTAAAGGCTGAAGACAGAACATGCTCATAGTACAAATAATGGAAACTCTGGCTATATGCTATTGTATACGCTAATCATTAGAACATTCCCTGTGCACTCACTGGGTTTGAGCCAGCCTTGAAATCAGTTATTTGCTCAAGGCAAGCAGTAATTTATGCCAGGCCCACAGAAAAGACAGATGATTTAATTAATTTTGATACCAGTGTCTCTTAGTGGAGGGAGACACGCATGTTACTCACAAGGCTTGTTGGAGCCTGTTCTACCAGGGATTGGTACATGAGGAGCGAGACACTCAAACCAATCGTTAAAAAACACCACTTATGCATACCTGATAGCTTCCGCCATTTTAGTGCTTTCTCTTTTTCTGTCATCTGTTAAACGCCGTATAAAATAAATAAAGTCGAGACCGCAGCAGAAGACACTGCCCACCGCGCTGAGCAGCACCAGCTTGCTATCGTCGGCAGCAGCCGTGCTCAGGGCACTCTGGACTTCTTTCATTACCTGGAAGTCACCAGAAGTTAAAGTGGCTAAGAGTATTTCTGACACAGAATCCACTACTGGATAATCTGGACCTGGAGAAAGTACAGTATAAGGCTGATACTGTTCCCTGTATCTACCACAATTTAAAATAATTCACAACCTTCTTATTTCCTATAACCTGAGACTGGGAATGTTGGGGACAGAGAAACTTACATAACTAATTATGAACAGAGTATGATTAGAAAGACATGTAAATCGAAATTACCTTAATATTCTGATCACTGTGACTCTCAGTAAATGAGGCAAGTTACACAGGATATCCACTTGGCATTTCTACAGTTTGGACAGCAGGTGGCATATTCAACCAGTTGAAAGAAATTAGGGTTCCTTGCCCTTTTTTTTTTTTTAAACACCAGCCTACCACACTTGGGGCAGAAACTCCAGTAGTTTGGTGCTCACATATATTAAGCATAAGTCGTTTGAGATGGGCACAAAACCATTGAAAATGATCTCTATGAAACACGCGCAAATAACCAATGAAGGGACTCTGCGGTCTAAAAATATATTGGGGACCAGCCCTGAACCGGTTTGTCATGTGACCCTGGCCAGACTTATAAGCTTTGTGGAGTTTGGTTTTCTTGCCTGGAAAAAGCCTCATCTAGCTGGCTCACAAGTGGAAAACAAACAACTAAGAGGACATAAATTTCCAAAATACTGCATTTTAGATACTTTCGAGTTCGGTTTTGAACCTCTCTGCATGCAAGCAGCAGTTTCTCCCCTGGATCCTTGAAAGACAACTTTACCAGGTACTACAGACAACAGACGATGGGAACGAAGTTCCACCACAATGCTAAAGACTCACAGGAATGATGGCACTGGGGGCCCAGGGCCATTTTAATCTTGTCTGAACTAAGAGCCCTTCGAAGAGTCTGAAGACAAGCTAAAGATGAGCATGCGCACACAGAGTTTTGTATGCGAGGCTGGGGGGAGGGGGTGGCCTGGGAGGCCTGTGCCCCCTGGAGAAGGAGGCGGACACGCACAGGCACAGATGCACTCGACTTGTTGCGCCAAAGGCACAGTGTAGCCCCGGGGAAGACCACTCCACCTCACCTCTGCTTCCTACCTTCTGGAGGGGCTGCATGATGGCCCAGAAGGAGAGTTAGGAAGGGCACAAAGAGCACCGATGCCACCAAGCCCGGCCCGGGAAACAAGGGCGTGGAAAAACAAGAAGCACAAAGCAGCCCAAGGAACGTCTCTCACCTCTGGGTTTAGTGAGTTATTCTCTGATGATTTTGTTGACAACAAGATGTGGGTGAAGCCATCCTGCTTCCTGACGACAATATCTCTGTATCTGTAGGCACTTTCTGTTTGCCTCACACTGAAACGCAACCGCTTGTCAAAAGGCTGGTCTCTTCTGTCGTCAATAAATTTCCTTTTCCCGGCTGTCACTCCTGTAACAGATGTCTGTATGTTGGTTGTTCCATTGGCTGTTAGTGCGTCCATAAACGGAGATGTACCTGCCAAGAGTTTGAAATCACAGTGGTCTGTGATGTCCAGCTACTGACTCTCTCCCCCAGTGTTGTCTCTAAATTGGGCAAAAGTGCTCATTATGAACCCACGATTTAATGCACAAAGCAAGGCTGTTAAAAAAAATCTACTTTGAAAGGCATTTTTTCTCCTTCCAAGTCTGATAAGGAAATCACCCTCTTATCTTGCCTAAAAAATAAAGATGGAAAGGTACTTGCTGAAAAGAAGCTACAGAATTTGAGACTACTGAAGAATGGGATTAAAAGAGAATGGGGTCTCATGAAGAGTATGTCTTCCAGGCTTAAGGAGTTGGCACGAAAAAAGAAAGTATCTTATTATTCCAGCCAATGCCACCTGCCATTCTGTAGAAATTTCTTTTTTCTGAATGGAAGATGGAATTGTACACATACTGGAGGCAACCACCCACTTCTACTGGTCTACCAAGCATTGCTGTGGCCACCACTGCAGACCACCGCCCCCTTGTGGGGCACTTGAAACTCTCAGTTCTTTCTTCTGATGCCCTGGGAGGTGACTATCTGCCCACTGGTCCCAGTTCTACATTTTCAAATAGACTTCTAAGCAGAATTCCAAGACAATTCTCTTTCCTGCCACATAAACTGTTTTGCTATTTTTTCCTCCTGTGTCAGTTCCTCAACATTAACCTGGTTTCTGTGTCTTAAAGATATGGTCTCCTGAACCTAATATTTCTTATAACAAAGGAAAAGAGTTCCAGTTAATGCTTTCATAGAATTATCATGTTATGTCAGGGTAAGAATTCAAGTATTAAAGGTAAATAATGACCCATATGAATTTCCTGAATATTATCTCACCTGGTAAGGAATGTGTAGAGCTTTTTTTTTTGGGCGGGTGGGGCATGGAGAAAGGGGAAGAAATGTAGGAAAACTGGATCATCAAGGTTTACTAATAAAATTAGCATTGGAAGAAGTTCTCTGAGGAGAAGAACATGAATTATAGGTCAGAAATCCTTCCTCCACAATGAAAGAAAATAAGCCAGGACTATCAGAAAAGACTCATGAATGGACATTTAGAGAAGTCAAATAATCTCCCTTTGTAAAAACAACAGGGCTTTCGTTTCATTCAATTGGTTGAAATACTTTGGAGGTTTTTTTAAAAAAATAATTTTTTTGAAAATTTGGAAGAGGTTATAATACATGCACATAGTTCAAGAATCTACAGCTGTAGAGCGAAATAAGTCAGGCAGAGAAGGACAAATATCATATGTTTGCATGTATAGGAAGCTTAGGAGGAACTTGACGGAGGAACAAGGGGGAGAAGAAGGGCGGAAATGGTGGGGGAAAAGGAGAGAGGCAAACCATGAGAGACTCTTGAATGCTGACAAAAACTGAGGACTGATGGATGTGGGAGGGAGGGGGGATGGGCATGGTGGAGGGCACTTTGGGGATGAGCACTGAGTGTTATGTGGAAAATAATTTGACAATAAACTATTTGTTAAAAAAAAAAAAAGAATCTACAGCTGTAAAAACATATATGGTAAAAGGTCTCCTGCCACTCATGCTCTCCATTTGCCCAGGAACCCCTCCCCCTCACTCTGGTTAGCTACCGAGTTTGGCTTCCCAGTGTCCTTCCACTGTGTCTTGATATATACACAGGAAAATAAGAACATAAATATTTCCACTCTGCTTTATAAGTCACAACTGGTAGTTTAGTAGACAAATATCTTGCTTATTCACTTGACAGTATCTTAGAACTTGTCTTATCAGGTCATAGTTTTGTTCTTTTCTAAGGCTCCATAGCAGTCCACTGAATAGATGTTCTATAATCCATTTTTACCTATCTACACTGCAATAAACACAAATAATTCAGTGGTTGTTTGTTATTACAAACAATGCTGCAACACATAACCTTGGCCTCTGTCACTCCAATGCTGGTGAGGATCTCCAACTGAAAGATCATTTGATTAGCTATTGTTAGCAGCAGCACCAGGTGTTGCTGAATCCTTCTGAGGAAGCTAGTAAGGATCCTTTCTCTTTAACTTTCAATCTCTCTTCTATCAGAATCTTCCCCATCTGTGGTTTTTTTCTTCTTTTTTTTTTTTATGTTTTATTTCTGAGAGAGAGACAGTCAGACAGACAGACAGACAGACACAGCATGAACAGGGGAGGGTCAGAGAGAGAGGGAGATACAGAACCTGAAACAGGCTCCAGGCTCTGAGCTAGCTGTCAGCACAGAGGCCGACGCGGGGCTCAAACCCACAAACCATGAGATCATGACCTGAGCCAAAGTCGGACGCTTAACCGACTGAGCCACCAAGGTGCACCCCCCTCAATCTGTGTTTAAACACCTTCTTCAATCTCTTGTGCTCTCAGATACCCCTCTAATCTGCTCTTCTCAGCACTGCCCTCCCTCCTCACACCCATCACGGCCTCACTGGGTCTACACTTGCTGCCTCCATGTCTCCTCCATCCTCTAGACACTCCACTGCAGCTAGAGGCCACATGACCAGATAACTTCTGAGTAACAGGGAAATGGACCACAGATGACTGAACCATTAAGCCTGGGTGTGTAGATGGGGCACCCACAGGGGAGTCTGACGTAGCTGGGAGATGAGGACAGGTGAGAAATTTGGTTTTATCCACAGTTAATATTTGGGTGCAGATGTTCCGGAGTCCAGAAGCAGAGGCAGGAAAAGTCAGAGTGGAGATGAGTACTAGGGAACTGGTGCCCAGAGATGATGGTTGGATCAGAAAGCAGGAGCTCCAAAGGGAAGAGTGAGGAGTGAACCTGGTGGGCAGCCACATGTGGAACCAGGAGGCAGCGGGGAAGCCAGAGGCTGTACGAGGCTTCCCTCTGAGGAAGGAGAGGATGCTGTGGCCATGAGGATGTGTCAACAGTGGCATATGCCTCAGAGAGGTGAGGAGAAGGGAGAAGAGGCAATGGAGGGGAGATGGGAAGCCATTAATAAACTCTGGCAAGTTGTGTCCTTAGAGCAAAAAGGGCAAGTAAGCCAGACTGCAGGATACAATGAAAGACAGATCAAAGTTGTTAAGTAAAAAACATCCATTTGTTAAAATGCTGTTTTCAAGAACACAGAGCTACAGCTGCAGGTGAGAGGGCTCTTGATGTCTGACAGTGCTTTCCTTGCCTAAAGAGGGAGCACATGAGAAGCAGTGCTGTGCACAGGGGCAAGCTGGAGACCACCTGCCTCAGGGGTGAAGGGTGATCTGACAAAATTGAAATGAGTGGAGGCTCCAGCCTGCCCAGGAGGAGGGCGTTCTTGTAGACTACACATGCCAGTGTGCTAGTAACAACAGGTGAGAGCTGTCTGGATCTTTGTGAGTTACTAACTCTGAGCTGAATTAATTGGTGCTGTATCAGAACCCAGCAAGAAAGACCCAGCAACACTGGGGAAGGCCTGTTGAAGGGTGGGTAGCTGCCTTCCACCAGGACAAAGCCTGCTGACTTTGGATCAGTCCCCTCCACCCCTGAACTGTTCTCTGTCTCTTTTCTTTCCCTATTTAAAAGGCACACATTCCTTACCTCTACAGGTAGATTTCCTGGTGGCTTCTTTCCACAGAAGCAGGATTTCTAGGCTATGGGGTCTATGCAGCCTTTATATGTGAGCTTCACAAAAAGCCCATTTTCTTTTCTTTGAGGCAATAGGTACTATGGAGCTATCCGTTGTTCTGCAAATGAGGAAATGGATTCATGTTGGCTCATGCTGACCAGGATTGTTGAACTTGGCCTTCATCATCCTGTTAAAACTGCATTGGCTCACTGGTATCATTACAGTCCCTGCTGATTTCAGACCCTGTGATCTTGCTAGGGCCTCAACTACCACACCCACCTCAGTAGGACTCCTGGGACCCCTTGTTATCTACCTACAGGACCATGTGACATCTAACTGTGCCCTATTTGGGTAGAGAAGTGTTCACAGCGGGACAGCATCTCAGAATCACAGGCTGCCAGCACTGAGCTAGATCCTGACCCCCACCTCACACCCACCTGTCATTTATGACCATTAGTCCCTCACTCATGACAACCCAGCCATGGTGTTCTTTCACTGGCCAGGTCCTTTGTACTTGCTTTTCTCTAAGCCTACAATGTCCTTGCCCTAGAGCTTTAAATGGCTGGTTCCTTCTGCTCATCTGAACGGCAGCTCAAATGTCACCTCTCCAGACAGGCCTTTGTGGAGCACCCCTCTAATGGGGGCCCTCCCACCGCCATTCACATCACCCAGGCTTGTTTTCCTCTCCTCACCATAGGTATTTCTTCCTCATTTGATTTTTTAGTTAGTGTATATATTGTCATAGTACTCCACTAAGCTCTGTGAGAGCAGGGCCCCTGTGTGTCTCATTCACTAATGTAGCCCCAGAGCTTGGAACACTCCATATTTACTGAATAAATGAAGGTAAAGGACCTTCAAGTGCCACCAGTCCAGTGCCCTCCACTCAGGGATGAGAAGGTAAGTGGCCTGCCCAGTGTCACACAGCCAATCTGGGAACAGCAGGTGCAATGGTTTGGAGGAAAAATCAACTATTAATGACCAATCTAAAAGGTAAACATTAAGATTCAGGAAAAAATATCCTCCAAACGTAAACTGTGTGAAAATTCACCGTTGACTCCCTAGACCAACAGCTCTGATGGAATAGTAGAGCAAACATTCTCAGTGAGTGGACAGTTCCTCAAGGATTTGGATTCAGAGACTACTAAATGCCTTCCTAGGATTTATTGGCATAAAAGCCAGCCAGGGAAAAACCCATTTAGTGCCTCTTCTAATAAACGGTTTTCTTTTAACATGCTTGAGAGTAAAAAGCACACCCTCAAACATGTATTTGTTAACCTGTTGGAACGCACTGCTTCAAAAAGCATGTCTCTTTACACAAGTGAGAAACAGTAGCTGCGCTTCATTACTTGCCAGCGAGAAGAAAACTGAACAAAATCTACCAAACAACTATTTCAGAAGCTGGACAACAGGCAGCGCAGGACCGCGTTCCCGACATCCCAGGCTTTCTGTCTGGAGGCTATTTCCACACGGTAGGTGCCGGGATACTGCGTGTGACTCAGCAGAAGTGCTAAAATCCGGAGGAGCCCAGAAGGCTTTGATGTCTGGGGCAGGGTACTGAAAAGAAGGGAGCTACACAGAAAGTTCCAAAACTGCTGAGGGATTCTCTGGAGTCCTTGCTGAACACCAATCTGAGTGTGCTTGAAGTGAAACTCCACAAGCCTTGGCAGACCAACAACTTTTGAGGAAAAAGCTACGTATAAAACCTGTAACTGCCAGAGAATACATAGGGCTGGGTGTAATCACCAGCCAGAGTGTGGAGGACACTGGGTCGAGACCCTGGAGCAGGTGCATATTAATGGTGGAAGTATTCTAGCTCCAGGATAAAGGATACTCTAGAACTGCACTAACAACACTTAAAGATAAGCCCTGAAAAGATCAAACAGATTTGCAAGTGACAACCGGCTGTCAGAACAAACCTAACACTTTGAAAAGTGGACAATAAAATCCAGCGCCCCAAAATGTAGAAGTCCTAGTGTTTAACAGCCAAAAAAATTAGTAGACATGCTAAGAAGTAGAAAAATTGGACCCATGATCAAGACTAAATCAGTTAATAGAAAGAGATCGAAAAATAAGAGATGATGAAATAAGAGAGAAGGACATTTCCAAAACTTATAAATAACCTCAGTGTGCTCAAGAATTAAAAAAAATATGGGTGCCTGGATGGCTCAGTCAGTTAGGTGTCTGACTTTGGCTCAGGTCATGTTCGAGTCCCGCATCAGACTCTGTGCTGACAGCTCAGAGCCTGGAGCCTGCTTCGGATTCTGTATGTGTGTGTGTGTCTCTCTGCCTCTCTCCAGCTCACACTCTGTCTCTCTCAAAAATAAGCATAAAAATTTTTTGAAGGAACACAAACATATGAATTTCATTGGATATGTTTATTAGACCCTGCATAAGATAAGATCAGAGGGAAAAAAAGATCAGAGAACTTGAGGACCAATAGATTCTATCAGAAATGAAGCAAAAAGAGAAAAAGAAAAGAACAGTAGAGCCCGAGTCTCCTATGGTATATCAGACCATCTAGCATATGTGTAATTTGAGTCCAAGAAAGGGTGTGTGCATGTGTGTAAAAACATTTGCAGAAATAATGGCTCAAAGTTTTCCATATTTGATGAAAACCAGAAGCTTACAGTCCCAAGAAGCTTAACAAATACCAATCAAGATAAACAGAAAGAAAACCACAGTAAGGCACATCATAATTAATCTGCAAATGCTAGTGATAAATAGAAAATCTTCAAAGCAGACAGAGAGAAAAAAGACCTAACAGACAGAACAATGTAACAACTGTGTATTTATCTTTGAAAGTAGAGAAGACAGCAGAAAAGGGATGGCATCTTTAAAGTGCATGAAGTAAGAAATAAAAAGCTTATAGCACACACGGACCGTATTTGTCTTTCAGAAACACTGGAGAAATAAAAACTTTTCCAGACAAAAGCTGCGAAAATTTGTAGCCAGGCGACCTGCAGTATAAGAAATACTAAAGGAAGTTCTTTAGGCAAAATGCTAGCAGAAAGAAGCTTGGATATATACAAAAGAATGAAGAGCACCAGAACTGATAAATATGTGGGTAAAAGTGAACCTGCACAGGCTATATATTAAGTTTAATTAACTAAAAATAGGAGATAGTAATTGGCCTAATCACTCTCTCACTCACTCACTCACTCACTCATTCACACTCTCCCTTGCTTTCACATCAACCTAACCAGAAGGTAATAAAAACCACTTTGTATACACTACATAAATACATTAGAGTGTCTTCAAGAAATTGACACCTTACTGGAAAAATATGAATTCTCAAGACTGAGATCAGATACAACAGGAGCAAAGAGAAAAAATAACCAAGAAAAGATAAAAGTAAAGTTATTTGGGGCTAGGCAAGGTAGAAGCTTATGGGTACAGAAGAAAACTGTTTCAAAGTTCTGAGAAAAGAAGGAAATCTACCAAATTCACTTTGTGATGAAGATAATTTAACTTTGATGCCACAACCTGACACTGACAGCACGCAACAAAACCACACACCAATTTTACTTATTTCTTGTGACACCATGGTCTCATTTTATTAACATTAAATACTGCAAAGCTACATATCTTTCTCAATTTCAATTCTAATAGACTTCTAATCACAACCCTGGTGACTAAGATTTGGCTGGAAGACAAGCTAAGAAATCTTGGAAGAGAATAATGAGTGAGATGTGCTTTGCTAGTTGTATATTCATAATTATTAAGGACACGGTTCTAGTGTAGGGGAAAATGACCAACTAGAATTAACCTAAGACTAGCTCTTAGGATGACAATATGTGTATTACAAATAAACAGAAGTTGGTAAAGATCATTCAGTAAGTGGTAATCAAAAACCTAGTGGTTAATTTTCTTAGAACACTTTATGTCTTAACTCAAACTGAAACACAGACACATACACACACCATGAGCACAGAAAAATGCATACAATGGAATAAAAACACCAAAACATGAAAAACTGATCTCCCAAATAAAAAAGGAAACAAATTTTTCTACCTATAAATTAGGAAACCTTTTTAAAATACGGCAGTTAAATCAGGGCTGGTGAAGAACACACATTCATATACAGATGCCCTTCTAATGTGTCCATAAACCTCTGTCCCTGTAATTCCGCTTTTAGAATTCCACTCTAACAAAAAGAAAAGAAATTAGATGAGGGCATCTTTTCACATATAAAAGGTATTCACATAATTTATTTTTAAAATGGAGAAACTGTAAAGAGCCCTAAATGTAATAGTAAGGAAATGGTTAAATGACCAATGGAATACATGCACCTGACACACAGAAAGCAGCCATTATCAGGATGCATAGACTGTTAACAGACAGGTCAGTAAGTGCATCACAGCAGCTACTATTTACATTATATGTTACATATGCCAAGCTGTTAACGTAAGTCTAATTAAAACCACAGGGGACATGTGAAAGTTGCGTTGTGTCTGCAGATCTGTTCTCAAGCTTGTGTTATATTACTTTGTTATGACCAAAATTATACAGCACAGAATGAAAATGAAAGATATCAAAAGGTATTAAGAGTATAATCAACAATGCTTACATGTGAGTTTACTAAGAACATAAATACATAAAAATGTCAATAATGGCTCTTTCTCAGTGACAGAAATATGGGTAATTTTTATATTCTTGGTATTTTGTAAATTTTTACAACATATTGATATCAGCATAAAAACTACTTGAAAACAGACTACAGCAACCAAAATCCAGACAAAAATTTCTGGGATGTTTTTAAATAGCTAAAAGATTTATTGGTATTTCTTTAAGTATACTTTAGTTTATGGTTATTTAATCAAAAGTTGATAAATTTGGGCACCTGGGCTCAGTTGGTTGGGCGTCCAACTTTGGCTCAGGTCATGATCTCGTGGTTTGTGAGTTTAAGTCCCACATCGGGCTCTGTGCTGACAGCTCGGACTGAGTTGGGGGGAGGCAGAAAGAGAGGAAGACAGAATCTGAAGCAGGCTTCAGGCCCCAATATCCCACACTGGGACTCTGTGCTGTCAGTGCGGAGCCTGATGTGGGGCTCAATCCATGAACCATGAACATGACCTGAGCGGAAATAAAGGGTCAACTGACTGAGCTACCCAGGTGCCCCAGTGTCTACAGAACTCCTTTACAGAGTTTAACACTTCAAAACACTGTCCCCCACACCTACTGAACCTAACCCTATTTAACCATACAGAAGCCTACCACTTTATTCAGATTATATAATCTGCAAACTGAATTTATTAATAGAAAACATTTCAAAAGAATGTGAAAGGGAGGTTTGAAACATTATATCCCTTTTTTCCCCATAACGTGTTAAATGAATCAATTCTTTATAAATAATTATAAAAGTCTCTGCTCCAACTCCTTCAAATACAGGCCCCTGTCTGTAGGGATCTCTGGATTTAAGACTATGTATGCTTATTCTTAGTTGTCTTCATGGAAGACAATAAAATATGGTCAGTGGTGCTATAATGTTTTGCTTCAACAGAATGGGTAGATTAGGAACAGTTTTGAGCACACTGCAGATTCTGTGTAATGTTCATGCCCAATTTTGTCTGGAGAAAGCTGGTGAATGCACAACTGCATTCAGGACTCTGGCTGGGCAGGAATACACAACACACACACCTCCAATAGCCACCCCTGCTTTCTGTGTGATTTCAGATCCCTCTTCACTGCTTTACAACAACCAACGTGCTGTAACCCTTCCCGCACCCACTTCTACCAGCAAACTGCATGCCTTTTTCATGATAAAGTGCCATGTTTATTGCAGTATTTATGGTTTTCTTAACCATTTAATATGTCAAATTGTAATGCCACCTTTATTGAGTCTTACCTTATTTTTAAATATGACAATGACAAAGTTTCCTATTCCATTTCCCACATAAGCCTGGTGGTGTTTAGTGCATGATTTTGCACAGTGTGGTAATTTTTAGGGATGCATATGTCGCATTATAGCAGAACTGGCTGCAGGTTTTCTTTCCGTTGCTCAGTATCAAAGTCATTCTTTTTGTCCAAGATCAAGAAAGAATTTATTCACAGCCACGTTTTAGACCTGGCCCTAAAAATAAAACCATCTAACTAAAAATGATTAGCTTCAAGAGGCCATGCATAAAGCAACCAGAAACTGCTCAGGGGGGAATTAGGATGGAAATGATTACAATCAATCGCCACATTCAGATAGAGCTTTGGTATTCATCAGCCCAGCCCCTCCAGGAGGAACTTGCCAGGCAGGGGCTCCACCCAAATGCCACTGCAAAGTGCCTGGACACTGCCATCCCCACCCCAACAGAAAGGACTTCCACGGCAAAGGCCCCTGCGGCTTCCCAAGCTAAAGGAACATTCTCTAACTGAAGACAGCCAAGTGCTGCACGTCTGT
Source organism: Hyaena hyaena (assembly GCF_003009895.1). Lineage (NCBI taxonomy): Eukaryota > Metazoa > Chordata > Mammalia > Carnivora > Hyaenidae > Hyaena > Hyaena hyaena. Next base: position 27,529 of record NW_024081222.1, on the reverse strand, counting down.
GTTTTTAAGGCGCTGAAGCGGGCTCTGCTTTCCCTGCCTGGTCCTTCTTCTGTTCTCCACGGCAGGTTGCTCCCAAATCTCTCTCTCTCCCCACAAATCTGTCTTTAGAGCTTCATGCTCACTTTCAGGCTAATTACACCCCATTGTTTCAAACAGCAACACCCACCACAGAATCCTCCCCAGCAGACCTGTGTTTAAGGGCAATGGTGCCTCAACTCCAATTCCAGCCAACCTCCAAGTACCAGAAGAGCTCTGCCCCTCCCCTGCGGACCACATCACTGGCCACAGCCACATCTTTCTTGCTGCACATCAGGCAGGGGGACTCTAGTCCCTGCCTGGCACCCTGCAGGAGGGCACACATGGTCTTTAGAATCTGTCAACACTTGTTGCCCCATGACTCCCAGACCACCTAGATTCTTCCAGGAAGGTCTCTGAGTATTAGTGCATGCGTCAGGTCCCCCACTGCAGTAAGATGTGCTCGGGCACCACCTGCTCCTCTGGCTTTGGGATTCAGACATGACATGCAAGCTCATTTTTACATCACCACAGAGACCCCCAAATGCTGTGCTTGGGGGGGGGGCTTTATTTTTGTACACTGTATTAAGACAAACCCAGTAAAGAGTCACTGAAGACACCGGGCCTCTTCATCATACACATTGGATGTAATCAAATTGAAATATTAGAACTGCTATCATTAAGAATAATGTCTGTTGCACAGGCACATCTTCCCTGTCCTGTCCATTCCCAGTGCTCAGTTATGTTGTGGATTCACTGGACACCCCCTGACCCCGGGCCCGACCACAAATTCTAGTCATTATGTTCTGCTGGCTTGGCCTCTGGAGCCCCAAGGTGATACAAGTAGCACAGCAAATGGGAGAGAAGGCCAGACTATCCCTGGTGACCAGCACCACACTTTCCATAAATGTGCTGGAAACCACAGCAATGTGCTACCAGATTAGCCACTTGCCCAGGCTGGGCAAAACTGCCAGTCACTCCCAAATCCTAAAGTCTGAGACAAGCTCTTTCCTATTCCAGCTGCTGTAGCAAATGCTGTCCATGCTGGGTCTATGTTACCTTCTTACTGTAGGCTGCACTGGGGAAGTCTGAGCGCTGCTTGGGTAGCACCCATCCTGTCCAAGGGCCTGAGCAGTGTTTCTGGGCACTGCCCTCACAAGGGGTCTCCCTGATGGCCCCAAGCTGGAGTTGGTATCTCTTGTGGTGCCCTCTGGCACTTGTCACATTGGGTTGTAAGGAGCTGACTCCCCTGAGGAGGAGGCCGCCTCTGTACCTGGGCCCCAGCATGACATGTGACCCTTGGGCAGCATCTGATAAATGGATAAATCTGGTCTGCATGTCTTCTGTTTTCTCAACAGCGTCTTCAAGGTCTCTCCTCCCTGGCCCACTGCCAACGTGCATGGCAGGACACTGATCACTGTTGTGACTATGGCTAGAGACCCCCAGGTCACAGGCCCTTGGGGATCATGTCCTCTATCAGTTGACAGTGGGAAGGGACAGATGCACCATCACCCTGTACACTCATATCTAGTTTATTAACCCTCCTTGGCCTGGCCTCTGCATTGTTCTCTTGATTCACCTGATTTTCACAGTGATTATTCTAGATCTTGACTACTCCATCTGCCTTACTGCCCCTCTGGCTTCTAGTTTTGCTACTGCATGCTGGCCATGGCCAACTCTATGGCCACAATAGCTTTCCTCAAATCTCTTCATTCAAGTATTTTCCCTATAAAACAGGAACCAAAAGAAGCCCAAACAAACCCAACTTAACTAAAAATCTTAACAGGTGAATAATTAAGGTTTGCCATAAGTAGGGTCTCTCTTCCATCTCTGACATTCTCTCCGAAGAATGAATCAGGTGCTCTCTTCCCAGTTCCAGGCGTGACCAGTTGCATCCCGGTTATTTACCGTGGGCTGGAGCCCTGCTCGCTGGCTGAGCGGGCTCCAAAACTTTGTAACTACTGGCTACTGGTACAGTATTAGCACTCAGAAAAACATACTCCAAACTACTCATTCTTTAAAGGGCAGAAAAATACTTAAGAATGGAGGCTGTATAAAAGCCATTTTAGGGGCGCCTGGGTGGCTCAGCTGAGTGTCTGACTTCAGCCAGGTCCTGATTTCCTGGTGTGCGAGTTCAAGCCCTGCATCAGGCACTGTGCTGACAGCTCAGAGCCTGGAACCTGCTTCAGATTCTGTGTCTCCCTCTTTCTCTACCCCTCCCCTGCTCATGGTCTGTCTCTCAAAGAAAAATAAAAAATAAAAAAGTTAAAGCCATTTTAGTCCATGAAGCATACAAATTACTTCCCTGAAACCACTAAATAACTCGTGAATGCTAGAAATATACTCGAGGAAGATGATGAAAAACTGTTAAATGAATTAGTTAAAAAACAGACTACACAAAATTAGGAAGCATTTTGAAAGTCAACAGAAAAAAGACATGAGTGGTGGTTTCTTCAATTAAAATCATCCTGTGAAATAATTAACTTTCAGAAAGAACCAACCTAAAAATACTAGGTATGAAGAAGCAATGAGGAGACTTAAAAAGAAAAATGACTATTTTGAGATAAAAAGTAGTAATTGATAAGACTATGTAACTTTAAATAAACTTGAGTCAATGATAATTTCCTAAAACCTATGGAAGATCAGCCCAATTAAACCAAAGAATTATGAACCAGGAGATATAGGACAATATAGTAGGTGATGTGGGAATTACAATATTTTGCAGGGGTTCTCAACCTGACTGTTCAGTAGCATCATAGGAGGTCTTTAAAAAAATGCTCCTTGGGCCCACATTCCCAGCTCCCTGGTGGGGGGAGGGGTCCAGGAGTGGAGCAGTGGCACCTTTCCCATGCGATGCTGGTGCACGCTGAGGGCGGAAGACCACAGCTGTAGGGAAAATGGGCTTGGTGTCCTCTACTGATGTAGCATTCTTGTGGCCTGAAACAGAAAATTCAGGGTAACCCAAAGGGAAAAGCCTAGGTCAGAAGATGGGGACTAGACTAGCAGTAATACTTCCTCCAACTTGGTGGAAGGGTCATTAAAGTTCAAATAACTGAAACAAATAAGGAAATGAAAAAAAAAAGGAAAAGAATATGCAATACTTACAAGAAGGGAAGCACACGGGAAAGAATATAGGGAGATGCTAAAACAGGTTAAGAAAGGCATTAGGAATGTAGAGAGACTTGAAGTACTCGAAGATATTCAGCACGACTGGTTTTTCTTCAGTAATGAGTTCAGTGAACAAGTCAAAGGAGACAGTAAAAACTCAGTATCTGGAAGCCAACAGGGAGTTTTCAGTGCTGGTCAGTATTGACAAGATCACATTGCTTTCCTCTTTAAAGATTGCATTTCAGGAAACACGTTCACAATTTTACCGTTCAGGAGCCTCAAACAGTCTAATGGTTGATTCTTGTATTACTTGTATATATAATTTTCCAGTTAATACCATTTATGAAAAGCGAAAACATCCACATTCTGATTAATCACCTTCCCTCAGAATGGATTTTCCGTTCATTGACAACTGTTTTCTAACTTTTTCTTCGTCTTCACCAAAATTAAGAGGGGAGATCCGGCGATCAATCACAATAGTCTCTCAGATGAGGTAAGCAGAGGTCAGAGAAATAAATGGAGGCAGAGGGACCACAACTAACGCCCACAGGCTCATTCATACTCGTGGAGTGCAGTATCGGGCATCGCACTAAATCCCCCCGTTACAAGATGAAAACCCAAGATCCAGAGAGCTTAACTGTCTTGCTTAGGTCACTGAGCAGTGAGGAAGCGCAAAGCTCAGTTCACGCTCAGGCCCGCTTGATGCACCATGCAGAAAGACACACGTGGAAAGCTACAGGGCAGAAGGTAAATGATGGAAACGAGTGGTTAGTGACAATGAATGTCTTAATGTCTTCAAGAAGACAAGAAACATTTCCAGTAATGTTGTTTATCACTTTACAGAGCTAGATTTTAACTGGCTCAAATACTTTTGCATATTACTACATGTTACTAGTGCTCAATAAATTAGTGTTGAAGATAACTGGTAAAAAAAAAAAAAAAAACAAAAGTATATGACATATCAGGTTATCAAGCCATTAGCTAACAAATGGAGATGGCCGGATATAAATTTAAACGACTCTGAAGAAGGTTTGCCATCATAAAACCAAGATGGAAAAGAAGAGGAGGAAATCGGTCTTTTAAGAGTTTTATCAAGTTAAAAATGAGGAGTTAAAAAGGAAATGGATTTAATGTTGGAGGCAATGCAGAAGAACTAGAGGGGGTCAACAGCTCAGCCACCTGCCTGGAACACTTACACATTCAGCCTAGGGGAACAGGAATGTGATAGACCTTCCAAGGGCCAGAAAACGTATTCTAAGCCAGTAAGCACACTGTGAGTCCAGTTATGTGGGTCAAAAGATGAGCTAGTACTGTCACCACTAGTAAATTCTTCATCCTGCAGAGAGAACGCTTGGGAAGAGGTACCCCATGTGCGTGGGTCACCGCTTCCTCACTGTGCTTACCATACACCCATCTTGAAATGTATACTTCTGTCTACCTCAAAGCTGGAACTTCCATTATCTACTGACTCTGTCTAAAACAGGACTGACGGCCCTCACTTTTCAGAGGAACAGTGGTGGGATGGATGCTAGTATGATCATGGAAAGAAAAAGAAAAAACCCCAACAACCACGGACATGATCTAAGAACTGACCTATCATTTGGTGAAAACACTGGCTTTGCCTGTTCATGTTAACTTCTCCTGCTTTTACCCTGAGTGCTGCCCGGGGCTGTTGGGGCCACCGGTGCTGCCATGGAAGGCTCTGCTGCAGTGTTGCCAACTGCTCACAGGGCTCACCAGTGACAGCTAGAAGCAGCTCTGCCTCCGCGGGGCACCTGTGGGTTTTGTGCTTCAGAAAACTACAGTCCAGCGGCATCAGGTCAGCCTGGTCCCCGAGTTGGTTTGGTCTGTGTGCATGCCACACCGTCTCTCTGGGGCTCGTGCAGACAGACACAACGGAGCCCCACGTGGAGCCCCCGATGTAGCAGGCCAGAGGCTTACCCTCAACTCCCTTCCACTCCTACCACCTGCCTGTCATAAGAAGAGAGGAGGAACTCCCAATAAAAACAAACCTCTGAACTATACATTAGTACCTAGCCAGGCATGGGGAAGGAGCGTTCTAATACCTCAGAAATAGCCTGATCTTCATTTTGCTTTATCACTCTTCGTCTTTTGTAAAAATCTTAAATAAAATAGTAGCTAATCAAATTTAGAATGTAATTTTTTACTGTGGATATATTCAAAATTTATCATTTTAACCATTTTTAAGGGCATTAAGTATATTGACACTGTGCAACCATCACTACTATCCATCTCCAGAACTCTTTCCACTTTCCCAAACCAAAACTCTGAACTCATTAAACAAAAACTCTTCATTCCCCAACAACCATCATTCTAGTTTTTGTGTCAATGAATGTGACTATTCCAGATACCTCATAAGTGGAATCCTATGAATCTGTCCTTTGTGCCTGGCTTATTTCACTGAGCATCATGTCTTCAAGGTTCATCCATACTGTAACATGTGTTAGAACATCATTTATAAGGCTGAATAACACTCTATTGTATGCATAAGCCACATTTTAAAAAAGATTTTCATTTTTTAAAGTAATCTCTACACCCAACATGGGACTCAAACTCATAGCCCTGAGATCAAGAGTCATATGCTCCACCGACTGAGCCAGCCAGGTGCCCCAAAGCTACATTTTGCTTATCCATTCACCCATCAAAGGGTATTTTTTAGTTGTTTCCAAACTTTCGGCTACTGTGAATAATGCTGCTATGAACAATGCACAAATATATGAGATCCTACTTTTAATTTTTGGACAGTCCACTTAGAGGTGGAATTAGTAATTCTGTGGATTATATAGAAATATCTGCATCTGCTGATAAAGAAAGTGGATTATTTGATAATTTCATGTTTGCTTTTTTGAAATTATATTTTTTTCTTAAATTAGCTAGAATGTGTTTAATTAGTAATTAAAATCAAACTCTTGGAGAAGATCCAAATCATGAACTGATTGGGGATTACTTCCACTTCAGTGCTAATTTTTTCCCCCTGAGATCAGAAACCACAGAAGACAATGCTGAAGAGGGGTTAATATATTCAATGATAAATTGTGCAAGGATTCATAGCTAATTCTGAGGCTTAGTTTAGAGACAAAACCCTCATAAAATATATCATTCATTTCTCCTTTAATGGCCAGAAACTGTTTTCTACTAGCCAATCTTGTGGTTTTAATGTACATATACAGGTCACATGCTTCCCTAGGGTAGGATCAAGGTGTCATCAAGCTTGCATCTCTGATTCTGAGCACTAGCCTTTCTATTAAGTCATTTAGGATTTGCTGAATAACAATTTTGACAGAAAAATAAAAAGAATTTAGGAATTTTTGCTTTTTAGAACAGAAACACTGCAATAAGCAATGTCACTGTAAGCTATGAAAGCATCTACAGTCAGTTCAGAGTTATAACTAGAGAAAATTGAGCATCCTTGTCCACGTTTAAAGTTTTGTGGTATAAAGGTCAGTATTCTACAGCATTATATGTAGAACTCTCTGTCAGTTTTAATCTTCATTTTGAGTTGTGCTGAGCTCCTCAGAGAGCATTAATCTCTAAGGTGATTTGGATTCCTAAATCTAGAAAAGCAATGAAGTCCTTAATAGACCAATGGAAATATAAGCATCCATCTTTACCCAGGTCTTAACATATATGGCAATAACAAGGTTACAAAGCTATCAGCAACCAACATTTTAGAATCAAAGAACACTGAGGAAACTGAAATCCTTAAAATTGAAGTGTATTATTTGAAGAAGTTAATGGAAAACTTTATTCAAGCATGATCAATCTTTAATTACAAATGCAAATTCAAACTATTAGGTTTAGTTTTACTATAACAAACCAAAACAAAAAATGAAAAATTACTAGCAATATAAATCCTATTATTCTAACTAAGCATGTCAGGGTAAGTTCTAAAAGAAATCCAATAAGACAGGTGATACTTCAAATTCAGTATATTTTATTTCCTCATTAACAGCTTTGAAAATAAGACCAATATTGGAAAGAAAATAACTACTTGAAATTTGTACACCATAATGTCACCTTAAAGTACCAAAAAAGGAACAGAAATAATGAGACTCACCTTCCTCTTTAGTACCAAAAATAAAGAAGGACTGATGATAACAACAACAAAATAGAAGAAGAATAACTATCTACAAGGTTTAATTCTCCAGCATTGGAATCTTATTATTTATCACATCTACAACAATTTTATTTCCTGCAAAAATGATTCTTATTTGACAGAGGACGGAATTCTTTTAACACTTTTCTTCATAACATTTACCTTTACTTTTAGGACCAATTAGTTTCTGCAACTAATGCTTTAGTAAGATAATGAATTAATTACAATCTAATTTCTCTATTTCACTTTAACAGTGCATGGCCATTAATTATAAATCTAGATAATAAAGGAAGATACAATCTTGGTTAGATACATGTAGAGCAGAACGAAACTTCTACTCCAAATAAACGAACTGTCCTGCCCCCACTCCACCTTCCTACAATAGCCTAGAAAGAACTGAGAAAAAATCAACAGGTGTCGGGGCACCTGGGTGGCTTAGTCGGTTAAGCATCTGACTTTTGCTTAGGTCATGATCTCGTGGTTCGTGGGTTCGAGCCCTGCGTCGGGCTCTGTACTGACTGCCAGCTCAGAGCCTGGAGGCTGTTTCAGAGTCTGTGTCTCCCTCTCTCTCTGATCCTCCCCTGATCATGCTGTCTCTCTCTCTCTCTCCTAGAAATAAATAAAAATATTAAAAAAAAAATCAACAGGTGTCTTCCTCTAAAAGCAAAAGCATGGAAAGAGAAGTCCTCTATGAATCAGGCAAACAGAGAGAGCTGAAAGTTTATAGAAGCACACTGAGAAAAACCTTCCAGCAACCACAGCAAAGCAAAACCCAAACCCAGGTCAACTCTTGACCAGAATGACTCAATCCACCACACTAAGCTGCCTGAGAAAAGCCATGCTCATTTCTAGGCATACATATTATTTATCTCAGTTTCTCCTGTTCTTACAAGATGTCCAGCATTCAATAAAAAATTATAAAATATACAAAGATCAAGAAAAAATACAACTTATAGTTAAGAAACAAAGCAGTCAACAGAAACAGACTCAGAAATTACCCAGATTATGGTACTATCATATGGGGACATTAAAATAACTAAGATACACGTAAAAGAATCCACTGCAAAAGGTAGACAATTTGCATGAACAAATGGGGCATTCCAGCAAAGACACAAAAATTATAAAAAAGAGTCAAATGTTAAAACTAGAAATAATAATAAAGCCTGGAGAAAGGAAGAATCTGATTTTCAGAGTTGCCATATTATTTTTAAAGTCTTGTTTTCAAACAAATCACAAGACATGCTAAGATACAAGAAAGCATGACATATACCACAGGGGAAAAAAACAATCAACAGAAACTGTCATTGAGAAAGCCCAGATACTGGACTTAACAACGACATTAATCAGCTATTTGAAATATGTTCAAGAACTAAAGGAAATAGTGTCAAAGGATCGAAAGGAGAAGTATGAGGAAAACCTCACCAAACAGTATCAATAAAGACAGACTATTTTAAAAAAACAGAAATCCTTGAGTTGAAAAGTACAATAACTGAAATGAAGAAAATAAAAATCACCAGAGCAGCTCAATAGCAGACTTGGATTGACAGAAGAAATAATTATCAAACCTGAAGATATGTCAGCGAAATTATCTAGTCTGAGGGGAAAGAAACAATGAAGAAAAAGAACAGAACCTCAGAGGCCTCTGGGACATCATTAAGTGTACTAACACACACATTATGGGAGTCTCAAAAGGAAAGGACAGAGGCTGAAAAAATTATTTGAGGAAATAATGTCCAAAAACTTCCAAAATTTGATAGAAAACATTAATCTGTATACTGAAGAGGCTCAAAAAATTCCAAATAAAATAAATGTAAAGAGATCCTCATCTAGACAAATCATAATCAAATGTTGAAAGAGAAAGAGAATCCTGAAAGTAGGAAGAAAGAACAAACATGTTGTATTCAAAGACTTTTGATAAGATAGGGGCACCTGGGTGGCTCAGTTGTTTAAATGTCTGAATCTTGATTTTGGCTCAGGTCATGATCCCAGGGTTGTGGGATCAAGCCCTGTAGTCCCTGCTTAAGATTCATATTCATTCTCTGCCTCCCTCCCATTCTCTTTCTCCCTCCCTCATTCCCCCCATCTCTCCTCCCCCACCCCTCTTCCCCACTCATGCTATTGCTCTAAAATAATATGTAAAAAAATTAAAAATCAAAGATAAGATCTTATCTCTTGATAAGATCAACACCTTATTTCTCAGTGGAAATTATGGAGGTCAGAAGGTAGTGGGATGAAATATTTAAAGCACTGAAAAACACTGTCAACCAAGAATTCTATATGTAGCATAACTAATGCTTGCTAATGAAGGAGAAACTAAGACATTCCCAGATACACAAAAACAGAAATTCAGTGGCTAGCTGACCTATTTTACAATAAGTATTAAATAAAGGGAGTCTTTCAGGCTAAAAACACCAGAGAATAACTAAAAACCACACAAAGAAATAAAAGACAATGGCAATGGTAACTAGAAAGGTAATTATAAAAGACAGGGTAAATGTATTTTAGTTCACAATTCTCTTTCTCTTATCTAACTTAAAAGACAAGTATATAAAGCAATAATTATGTCTGTTGATGGGCATACAGAATAAAACGATGGATTTTGTATGACAATAATAGCACAAAGGAGAGAAGAGAAAATAATGTTAAGAGTAAAGTTTTATATACTATTGAACTTAACATTTTCAAAGATTAAACTGTAAACTGTAATCTTCTGGGCAACAACTAAGAAAAAAGGTTAAAAAATATAGTAAAAAGCAATAAGGGAATTAAAACAGTACATTAGACAATACCCATTTAATAGGAAAACTGAAAGGCAGCAATGGAGTAACAAGGAGAAAAAAAGGTGTGTGCTATCAGTAATTACAAACACTCAATTTAAAAGGCGGAGGTTGGCAGAAGAAATAAAAAGACCTGGTTCAACTCACTGCTGTCTATTAAGAAACACTTTATATATGAAGACACAAGGACAGCTTTTTCTCTTTGGAGGCAGGATGGCAGAGAGGTAGGGAGCTCCGTATTTTTTGCCCGCCTGCATCTCTCAAACAAAGAAGGGCTGAAGCCATAGAATGCTGAACAACAAGAGTCTGGGAGGAAAAGTGACAGAGTCCACTAAGAAGACAGCCTCATAGATACGTAATTGCGAACTGGGGAAGATAAAAGTGGGCCAGGACCTGGAGGCACAGAGGGGAGGGAGGCCCTTCTGCGGAGGGCCATGGAGAGACGAGGGAAAGAGAAAGAGTGGTTGAAACTGCTCACAGAACTGTCCCTGGAGAAGAGAAAAACCTCGGCCTGGGACGGAGAGGGATCCTATCATCCCATCTCTAACTGCAGGACATTCGGAGAGAGATCCTATCACTATCTGTGGCACTTTCTTTGGGTTGGGTGCCCCGGTCCCAGGCAGCCCCAGGAGGAACTGCTCCCTTACTCCCCCTACTCTGTCTCTGGCTAGGAAGTGTCCTGGACTGAGGGACTACATTTTGGGTGGTATCATTAAAGAGTACGGACTAAGATCTGGAAACGAGGTGGGGCTTGGGACATAGAACATGGCCCACCTTGGCTACGCCTGCAGCATGCGGAGATCGGACCCAAAAGAGTGATTTGCAATGCTTGGTTTGAGAAGCTAGGGTGCTGCCATTTTTCTCCCCACAACCACCAAAGTGGGGCCTCAGCGAGTGACCCATGGACCGCAGTGGAGGTGACACCTGCCTACATCAAACCGTGCCCATTTGCGCTGGAGAGCTGCTCGCTCTTTCCTTCCTTCCTTCCTTCCTTCCTTCCTTCCTTCCTTCCTTCCTTCCTTCCTTCCTTCCTTCCTTCCTCCCTCCCTCCCTCCCTCCCTCCCTNTTCCTTCCTTCCTTCCTTCCTTCCTTCCTTCCTTCCTTCCTCCCTCCCTCCCTCCCTCCCTCCCTCCCTCCCTCCTTCCTTCCTTTCTTTCTTTCTTTCTTTCTCTTTTTTTTTTTCTTTTAATCAGAGCCTGGGGCAAGACCAAGATTGATGTATTGCCGTGATTAACTGTAGATCAATTCTTGCTATTTAGATACATTTTCCCTGGTCTGATTCTTATCTCTCTCCTCCACCGGACTGGGCACTCTGGTCATTGATTTGCTTAAACAGTCACATATAATCCATTCTCTTGATGCATATTCTTACACCTCTGTCGTCTGGAATAATCAGACTATACAGTTTTTTGGATAACATTATCTTCGTTTCTTTCTCTTGGCCTCCTACCATATTCTCCTCTTTCTCTCTCTGAATTAAGCCGTTTAGTCTCTCTGCCTGGTCAATGTTTAATTTTGCTTTCTCCCCACCCCCTGTCATTTCTCTCTTTGTATATGCTCTTCCATCAGTATTGCCTCCACCCTGCTTGTTATTTGTAGCTGGAATTTCTGGTTTTATGCTTTTAGACTGTTCTTTGTCTTTTTTTCCCCTTTCGGTTTGCTTGTTTGATTTGTCTGTGAGTTTGCATGCTTTTGTTTTGTGTGTCTGTCTGTCTATTTTCCTTTTCAGGGCTACTTCAAGAAACAAGCCAACGTATACATGGTGGAGTCCCAAATATCACTACCAGTAGGGAAAAAAAATAACTAAAGGCACAATAAAAGAGACCAAGGGACACCATTAAAAGAACACTTCCTGAATGGACAGGCTGTGGGCAATGAGCTTCTTTTAATATAGCAGTACTCGCAGGTGCAGAGCGCATAACAAGCTTTTAAAACTGACAAGAGACAGAAAGCTAGCCAAAATGATGAAACAGAAGAACTCTCCTCTAAAGAAATTCCAGGAAGAAATGATAGCTAAAGAATTGCTTAAAACAGACATAAGCAACATAACTGAACAAGAATTTAGAACAAAAGTCATAAAATTAATCGCTGGGCTTGAAAAAGGCATGGAAGATATCAGAGAAGCTATTTCTACAAAGATATGGACCTTAAAAAAAATGCTATAAATGAGGTGCATAATAAAATGGAGGTGGCCACTGCACGAATTGAAGAGGCAGAGAAGGGAATAGGTGATTTAGAAGACATAATTATAGAAAAAGAAGAAGCCAAGAAAAAGAGAGATAAATTGACCCAGGAGCCAAATCAAGAACTGAGTGAAGCAATCAAATGGAATAATATCCGTATTATAATCCCTATGAATTCCAGAAAAAGAAGAGACAGAAAAAGGACCTGAAGGGGTACTTGAACAAATTATAGCTGAGAACTTCCCCAATCTGGGGATGGAAACAGACATTGAAATCCAAGAGGCACAGAGAACTCCCCTCAGATGTTAACTTGAATTGATCTTCTGCATGAAATACCATAGTGAAACTGGCAAAATATAAGGATAAAGAGAATTCTGAAAGCAGCTAGGGATAAAAGGGCCCTAAAATACAAAGGAAGACCTATCAGAGTAGTTACAGACCTATCTACTGAAACTTGGCAGGCCAGAAAGGAATGGCAGGAAATCTTCAATGTGATGAAGACAAAAAATATGCAGCCATGAATCTTCTATCCAGCAAGCCTGTCATTCAGAATAGAAGGAGAGATAAAAGTCTTTCCAAATAGAGAAAAATTGAAAGAATTCATCACCACTAAACCAGCCCTACAAGAAATCCTAAGGGAGGTTATGAGGGAAATGTTGCATGGAACACAAGGTCCCAGAGACATCACACAAACATGAATCATACAGAGAACACAGTGACTCTAAACCCATATTTTTCAATAATAACACTGAATGTAAATGGACTAGATGCTCCAATCAAAAGACACAGGGTATCAGAATGGATAAAAAACAAAATCCATCTATTTGCTATCTACAAAAAACTCATTTTAGACCTGACAACACCTTCAGATTGAAAGTAAAGGGATGGAGAAATACCTATCATGCTATTGGAAGTCAAAAGAAAGCTGCAGTACCCATACTTATACTGGACAAACTGGACTTTAAAGTAAATGCAGTAACAAGGAATGAAAAAGGGCATTATATAATAATTATAGGGTCTATCCATCAGGAAGAGCTAACAATTATAAATGTCTATGCACTGAATTCGGAAGCACCTAAATACATAAAACAATCACAAACAGAAACAATCTTATTGCTGAGAATATGCTAATAGCAGGGGACTTTAATACTCCACTTACAAATATGGATAGATCAACTAGACAGAAAATCACTAAAGAAACAATGGACCTGAACAACACATTGGACCAGATGGATTTGACATATATATTTAGAATTCTACATCCTGAGGCTATGGAATTCACTTTCTTCTCAAGTGTGCATGGCACATTCTCCAAGATAGATCAGATACTGGGTCATAAAGCAGCCCTCAATAAATATAAAAGAATTGAGATCATACCATGCATACTTTCAGATCACAATGCTATGAAACTTGAAATCAACCACAGGAAGAATTCTGGAAAACCTCCAAAAACATGGAGGTTAAAGAATACCCTACACTAAAGAATGAATGGGCCAATCAGGCAAATATAGAAGAAATTTGAAAATACATGGAAACAAATGAAAATGAAAATACAACAATCCAAACTCTATGGGATGCGGCAAAGGCAGTCCTAAGAGGAAAGTACACTGTACTCCAGGCCTATTTCAAGAAATTAGAAAAGGCGCAAGTACAAAATCTACCAGTGCACCAAAAGGAACTAGAAGGAGAGCAACAAGAGCACCTCAAACCCATAGGAGAAGAGAAATAATAAAAATCAGGGCAGAAATAATATAGAATTTAAAAAAACAGCTGAACAGATCAATGAAACCAAGAGTTAGTTTTTTGAAAAAATAAACAAAATTGACAAACCTCTAGCCAGGCTTCTCAAAAAGAAAAGAGAGAGCACCCAAATAGACAAAATCATGAATGAAAATGGACTTATTACAACCAATCCCTCAGAAATACAAGCAATTATCATGGAATACTATGAAAAATTATATGCCAACAAACTAGACAACTTAGAAGAAATGGACAAATTCCTAAACACACACTCCCTAACAAAATTCAAACAGGAAGAGATGGAAAATCTGAACAGACTCATAACTAGTGAAGATACTGAATTGGTTATCAAAAATCTCCCAATAAATAAGAGCCCTGGGCCAGAGGCGTCTCTGGGGAATCCTATCATACATGTAAATCAGAGTTAATACCCATTTTTCTCAAGCTATTCCAAAAAATAGAAATCAAAGGAAAACTTCCAGTCTCATTCCATGAGGCCAGCATCACTTGGATTCCCAAGCCAGACAGAGACCCAGCCAAAAAAGAGAACTACAGGCTAATATCCTTGATGAATACAGATGCAGAAATCCTCAACAAGATACTTGCAAATCAAATCCAACAGCACATAAAAAAGAATTATCCATCATGATCAAGTGGGATTTCATTCCTGGGTTACAGGGCTGGTTCAGTATTCACAAATCAATGTGACACATCATCCTCAATGGGGAAAAACTGAGAGCTTTCCCCCTGAGATCAGGAACACGACAGGGATGCCCACTCTCACCACTGTTGTTTAACATAGTGCTGGAAGTCCTAGCATCAGCCATTAGACAACAAAATGAAATCAAAGGCATCAGAACTGGCAAAGAAGAAGTCAAACTTTCACTTTTCACATATGACATGATACTCTACATGGAAAACCTGATAGACTCCACCAGATGCCTACTAGAACTGATTCATGAATTCAGCAAAGTTGAAGGGTACAAAATCAACGTACAGAAATTAGTTGCATTTTTATAAACCAATAATGAAGCAACAGAAAGAGGAATCAAGAAACTGATCCCATTCACAACTGTACAAAAACCCATAAAATGCCTAGGAATAAACCTAACCAAAGATATAAAAGATTTGTATGATGAAAACTACAGAAAACTTATGAGGGAAATTGAAGAAGACACAAATAAATGGAAAAACATTCAATGCTTATGGATTGGAAGAATAAATATTGTTAAAATATCATTACTACCCAAAGCAATGTACACATTCAATGCAATCCCAATCAAAACTGCACCAGCATTCTTCTCAAAGCTAGAACAAACTATCCTAAAATTTGTACAGAACCACAAAAGACCTCAAATAGCCAAGTAATGTTGAAGAAGAAAACCAAAACAGGAGGCATCACAATTCCAAGACTTTAGCCTCTACTACAAAGTTGTAATCATCAAGACAGTATGGTATTGGCACAAAAACACACACACACAGACCAATGGAAGAGAACAGAGAACTCAGAAATGGACCCACAAATGTATGGCTAATTAATCTTTCACAAAGCAGGAAAGAGTATGCAATGGAAAAATGACAGCCTCTATAACAGATGGTGCCGGGAGAACTGGACAGCAACATGCAAAAGAATGAAACTAGATCACTTTCTCACACCATGCACAAAAATAAACTCAAAATGGATGAAGGACCTGAATGTGAGACAGGAAACTATCAAAACCCTAGAGGAGAAAGCAGGAAACAACCTCCTTGACCTCAACCACAGCAATTCCTTACTTGACACATCCCCAAAGGCAAGGGAATCAAGAGCAAAAATGAACTACTGGGACCTCCTCAAGATAAAAAGCCTCTGCGCAGCAAAGGAAACAATCAATAAAACTAATAGGCAACCAATGCAATGGGAAAAGATAGTTGCAAATGACATAACAGACAAAGGACTAGTATCCAAAATCTATAAGGAATTCACCAAATTCCACACCTGAAAAATAATCTGGTGAAGAAATAGGCAGAAGACATGAGCAGACACTTCTCCAAAGAGGACATCCAGATGGCCAACAGACACATGAAATGATACTCAGCATCCCTCCTCATCAGGGAAATACAAATCAAAACCACACTGAGATACCACCTCATGCTGGTCAGAGTGGTTAAAATGAACAAATAAGGAGACTATAGATGCCAGCAAGGATGTGGAGAAACGGGCATCCTCCTACACTGTTGGTGGGAACGTAAACTGGTACAGCCCCTCTGGAAAACAGTGTGGAGGTTCCTTAACAAATTAACAATAGAACTCCTCTAGGACCCAGCAATGATGCTGCTAGGAATTTACCCAAGGGATACAGAAGTGCTGATGCATAGGGGCACATGTACCCAATGTTCATAGCAGCACTTTCAACAATAGCCAAAACATGCAAAGAGCCTAAGTGTCCATCAACTGACGAATGGATCAGGAAGATGTGGTATATCTATACAATGGAATACTACATGGTAATGAGAAAGAATGAAATCTGGTGATTTGTAGCAACGTGGATGGTACTTGAGGGTGTTATGCTGAGTGAAATAAGTCAGGCAGAGAAGGACAGATACCATATGTTTTCACTTCTAGGTGGAACAGGAGAAACTTAACAGAGGACCATTGGGGAGAACAAGGGGAAAAACTAGTTGGGGAGAGGGAGGGAAGCAAACCATGAGAGACTCTTGAATACTGAGAGCAAACTGAGGGCTGATAGGGGTGGGGGAGAGGGGAAGGGAGGTGATGGGCATAGAGGAGGGCACTTGCTGGGATGAGCACTGGGTGTTATACGGAAACCAACTTGACAATAAGCTATAAAAAAAAGACACAAATTAATAACTGGGAATGATACATTGCACAAGAATAATAACCAAGAAAAACTTGGAATACCTACCCCATATGAGGCAAACAGAACTTAAAACAAATAGTTACTAGAGAAAGGGAAGGCTATTTTTTTTTTAAATGTTTTATTTATTTCTAGGAGAGAGAGAGAGACAGTGAGAGCAGGGGAGGGTCAGAGACAGAGGGAGTCACCGACCAAAACAGGCTCCAGGCTCTGAGCTGGCAGTCAGCACAGAGCCCGATGCGGGGCTCGAACCCACAAACCGCGAGATCATGACCTAAGCGAAAGCCGGACGCTTAACCGACTAAGCCACCCAGCCGCCCCGAAGGCTATTTTGTAATAACAAAAGTGTTATACCATCAAGACGATATAATAATCATAAACTTATGTATACCTAACAGGAGAGCCCAAAAACTAAGCAAATCTGACAGAACTGAAGGGAGAAATAGACAATTCAACAATAATCATGGAAGACTTTAGTATCCCACTTTGAAAATGGATACTGGCAGAACTAGGCAGAAGATCAGCAAGGAGACTGAGTATCACTATAAATCAGCTAGACCTAATAGACATCTACTGAACAACCTACTCAATAAACGGTATGACCTATGAACACACAGAATTAAATCAGAAATCAGTAACAGAAGAAAATTTGGTAACTCTTTACATCAAAAAAGATCTCAAAGATCCACTCTAAGAAACTAAGAGTTAAAAAGTACTACACCCAAAGCAAGCAGAAAGTAAGAAACAATAAAATTAAGAGTAAAAATTAATGACATATACACTAGAAAAACAAGAACAAACATCAAAGAAACCAGAAGTTAGGTCTTTGAAAAAGGCAACACATTCCACAAACCTTTTAGACTGACCAGGCAAAAAAAGAATATTCAAATTACTATAATTAGGAATGAAAAGGGAAATAGCACCAATGGCCTTACAGAAATAAAAAGGATCATAAAGGAATACTATGAACAACTGTATGTCAAAAAATTAAGATAACCTAGATGAAATGGACAAATCCTAGAACAATATAAATTACTGAAACTGACTCAAGAAGAAACCGAAAATTTGAATAGCCCTGTAACAAGAGATTAAATGAATAATTAAAAAGCTTCCTACAAAAAAAAGGTTCACTGGTGAAGTCTACCAAACAAATAAAGAAGAATTAAAACCAATCCTTCACAAATTTTTCCAAAAAATGGAAGAGGAGAAAACACTTCTATATACTTATTCTATGAAGGCACACTACCCTGACACCAAAACCACACAAGGGTAATACAAGAAAACTATAGGCCAATAGTCCTTATGAATACAGATCTACAAATCCCCAGCACAATATTAACAAGCTGAATCCTGCAGCATACACAATTGATTTATACACCATGACCAAGTGGGATTTATCTCAGGAAGGCAAGGTTGGGTCAATACATAAAAATCCAATCAATGTAATAACCCCCATGAAAACAGAGGGCAAAAACCATATGATCATTTCAAAAATACAGAAAAAATATGATATCCTTTCAGATAAAAGCACTAAACAACAACAACAACTAGGAATAGAAGGGAATTTCCTCTACTCCGATAATGGGCATCTGTAAAATATCCACAGCAAACATCATACTTAATAATGAAAGAGTGAAAACTTTCCCTGTAAGATCAGGAACAAGACAAAGATGTCCACTCTAGTCACTTCTATTCAACACTGAAGTGGAGGTCCTAGTCAGGACAATTAGGTAAGAAAATAAAATAAAAGATCAGAAAGGAAAAAGTAAACTACTTATCTGCAGAAGAGACAAAAACTGTAAATAAAGAAAACCCTAAGGAATTCACATACATACACATACTTATTAGAACTTATGAATAAGTTGAGCAAGGTGGCAAGATATAAGATCAATGTATAGAAATCAACTATTTCTTATAAAGTAGCAATAACAAAATGAAATTAAAGAAACAATTTACATCTATAATAGCATCAAAGAGAATAAAACAAGTAGGAACCAATTTAACCAAATAAGTATAACCAAATAATAAAAGCTCACTGAAGAACTTAGAGATTTAAATAAATGGAAAGACATTTCATGTTCATGTATTACAAGATTTAACATTGTTAAAGTGCCAGTTCTCCCAAAATTGATCAATGCAAATCTCAACTGACTTTTAATAGGAATAGAGGAGCTGGTTCTAAAATTCATACAGAATTACAAAAAACCCAGAATAGCAAAATGATCTTCAAAAAGAACATAACGGGAATTATGCTTCCTGATTTCAAAATTTACTACAAAGCTACAGAAATCAAGGCAATGTGGTATTAGTATGTGAAAAGACATATAGATCACTGGAACAGAATTAAGAGTCCAGAAATAAACTCATATATCTGTGTTAACTGATATCTGACAAGGGTGCCAAGACCATTCAATGTAGGAGAGAATACTTTTCATTTACTGGTGTTGGAACAACAGGATAGGTATATGCAAAAGAATGAAGCTGGATCTGTACTCTATACCATATATAAAAATTAACACAAAGTGGATCAACAGCCTAAATGAAAGGGCAAGGTCGATTTTTCTTAGCTATGACCCTAAAAGCACAAGAAGCCTAAGAAAAAATAAATACATTAGACATCATCAAAATTAACAATGTTTTTACTTAAAAGGACGCTATCAAGAAAGTGAAAAGATAACCAACAGAATGTTGGAAATGTTTGTAAATCACATCTCATAATGTCTTGTAATATATATATTACAGAAAATATATATCCAGAATATAAAATGAGCTCATACAACTCAACAATTAAAAGACAAAAAAAAAACCAAAACCCAATTTTAAAGTGGGCAAAGGATCTCAATAGACATATCTCCAAAGATATGCAAATTATAAATAAGCACATGAAAAGATGCTCAATATCATTAGTCATTCAGGAAACACATACCAAATCCACAGTGAGATACTACTTCATACCTTCTGGGATGGCTATACTAAAAAGAACACCTATAATAACAAGCGTTGGTACGAAAGTGGAGAAATTGGGACCCTTCTATACTGCTACTGGAGGTGTAAAATGTTACAGATGCTTTGGAAAAGTTTCGCACCTCCTTGGTATTAAACATAGAGTTACTATATCACCCAGTTATGCCACTCCTCAGTATATACACAGGAGAACTGAAAACCTAGGTCCACACAAAAGTATGTATCTAAATGTTCATAGTAGCATTATTCACAATAGTTAAAATGTGGAAGTAACCTAGATGTCCATCAACTGAAGGATATAAATAAAATATAGTATGTCCATACAATGGAATATTATTCAGTCATAAAAAGAGATGATGTGTTTATTCATGCTACATGGATGAACTCTGATAACATTATGCTGGCAAAAATACAGACACTAAATCCACATACCTGCTTTTATTTCTATGAATTGTCTAGAATAGGCAAACTGATGGAGGCAGAATGTAAATCAGTAGTTCCCAGCATCTGGGAGGAAGGTGGAAAGGAAGTGACTGTTAACAGAGTCTGGGGTTTCTTTTTTGGAGTGATAAAAATGTTCTGGAATTTAACAGAATTTAACTTATACAGTCAACGGCTATGTAAGTTTCTCATTTTTTGCAAATGCAACACAACGCATCTATCAAATAGCAGAACCTCAATAAGTACCTATTGATATAATTCATACAAATGTTTACATCTCACTAAGATTGGAAACATTATAGGTCAATGTCAATAATAAAACAAGATCCTGTATCTGCAACACAATTTTAGTAAAGCAAATCCAGCCATATATAAAAAGTATAAAATATGATGACTAAATTGGTTCATTCCAGGAATGCAAGGTGGACCTAGTGTTTTGGGTGGGGGAAGGAAGAGAACCCAGTGTAAATGCACCTGCTTAATGGAACAAATGAGAAAAACAATGAGAAAAAGAGGAAGTTCTTTAATTAGCGATGGCCCCAATTGTTAACTCTTCTTTGTATCCACACCCTTTGCCATGTAACTTTGTTTTTCTCCCATTGTGGAGTGGCTGACTGTCACAGTCAGTGAGTCTGGAAACAGAGGTTTGAAATGGGATTTGAACAGGAGCTTGCTCTCTTGTATGGTTGATACTGCTGTGAGAATATGATTAGTCTGGCCTGTTGTTGGAGGAAAGAGCCAATCTGAGCCACCGCAGCTGTTCCAGCTGAGGCCATTCAAGATCAGATGAAGATTTTAAGTATTTACCCCTCATCTGAAGCCATATAGCTTGGGGTTCTGAGACAGGCTGAAGTCCTTTCCTGGCTCTGCCACTCACTAGCTATGTGTCCTTGAGCAAGTTGCTTAACTTTGTTCATCAACATATGGGGATGATATTAACTACCTCCCAGGGCTATTACACAATCAGATCAGTGATGTATATAAAACACTTACAACCATCCCTGACATGCATTAAACAGTCAAAGGATACATGCTACAATTGTTACATGCACAATGTTTTAGTTTGCTCCTTTCAAATCTCCTTTGGAATTGATGTTATTTCTCATCTTCTAGACTATTTTTCAGAAACAAATATGCTCATCTTTTATAACTCTAGAATTAGAAAAAATAATTTTTAAAAGTTTATTTTGAAAAAAAGAGGGTGGGAGGGGCAGAGAGAGAAGGAGAGAGATAGAATCCCAAGCAGGCTCCACACCCTCAGTGCAGAGCCTGATGTTGGGCTTGAACTCATGAACTGTGAAATCATGACCCGAGCCAAAACCAAAACTCATATACTTAACCAACTGAGCCACCCAGGTGTCTCAGAAAAAAAAAATATTTTTTTAAGAGGCTATCACTGTATTTTTATCTTGAGATTATACCTTGAGAAATGAGTCAAATTCAATACTAATATGTCCCTATATAAAAATGGAGGGTCTAAGAGAAAAGGTCCAGTGGAAATTTTCAATACTTCATTGTCTTGTTGATCTCAGATAGCCAAACCCAGACCTGGGAGGAAGCCCAGTCAAGATCAGAGCTGCCCATCCAACAACCTCAGATGTATAAATGATAAGTGTTACATGCCACTGAGGTTTTGAGATAGTTTGTTACACAGCAGTATTATGGCAATGGATAGCTGGAATGCCTGATACACAGTGTTTAAAATCTCTACAGCAAACATTATTCTTAATGATGAAATCTTGTAATTCTCTTTTATTTTGAATCTTGCAATTTTCTTTCAGAGATGGGACAAAATAAACAGAACATGAAAACAAAATTTAAAAGACACCATTTATAATAACATCAAAAATATATTTTTAAAAATCCAAGGGATCCATCTAACAAAAGACATATAAGGTCTCTAACAAAAAATAAGACACATTCATTTATTGTAAAGATGTCAATTCCCCTAACTGATCTGATTGAATGCAATCTCAATAAAAATTCCAGTAGGTTTCTTCATAGGGAGTGGAAAATGAAAAGTTAACTCTACAGCATCAAGAGTAACCAAGGCACTGGAAGAAAACCAAGTAGTAGGGCTTTCTCTACCAGATGTCTGTAAGACTTAAAGAGACTGTAATTAAGACAATGTGGAATTGGCCTAAAGATAGATAAAAGAATAGAATCCCAAACAGACTAACCTGTATACAGTCCCTGGGTTTATTCTGAAGGTGGTAATGTAGCAGTGGTTAAAGTCGTGTAAAACTGGAACTCCTACTACACGTTACCAGGTCAAATTACAGATCTAACTTGACAGCTTCTATAGAAGACAATTTGAGAGAATGGGTTTGGGGATTAGGGAGGACTGGTTAAACAGCAGGGAAAGTAAAAGAAAAGACAGACACATTGGAGTCCATTAAATTAAGAACTCTGTTCATCAAAAGACCATCAGAAAATTTTAAAAACTCTTAAGCAAAGACTAGGAAGAGACCTTTACAACACTTCTGACAAAAAGATTGTATTAAAGACCACTGTACATTACATAGGGCTTGTATTTAGAATATGTAGAGAACATTTACAAACTGGCAAGAATAAGCCACAGAAATCGCAACATGTGTAGGTAAGAGACTGCAGTGGAAATAAGGAAGTGAGTCTATGGTAATTTCAAGATTGTTAGGGGGAGTGCCCTTGTTCTAGGATATCAAATTATAGTTCTAAAAGTGACAGGTGGGGGAGGTGCTGGGAAAGAAGTCGGGAGACCAGCCAGTGGGCTAGATTGGGGACTGGCACGCGGGTGTGTGGTCCAAATCCAGCCTATTCTCTGGTCTTTGTAAACAAAGTCTTGCTGGAACACAGCCACACTCATTTGTTCATGTGCTGTCTACGGCAACTTTCCTAACCCCCAAGGATAGGGACGAGTAGCTGTAACAGAGACTGTATGGCCTAAAAGTCTAAAATATTCACTACCTGGCTCTTCACAGAAAAAGTATGCTGATCCCTAGGTTACTGTCCTTTTACGTCCAGTGTAATCATCAACGCAAGGAACAGGAGAGAGAGTTCCCTGGAACACTAGAAGTATACAACAGTTTAACTATTAGCAATATTTTAAAGCCAAGATTATTTTTTAAAGTCTAAATCTGTTTTGCCAATGTGCAACAAAGACTTTCCGTTCTCTGTTAAAAGCAGAAGGCATGGGGAGCCTGAGAGGCTCAGTCAATTAAACATCTGACTTCGGCTCAGGTCATGATCCTGCAGTTTGTGAGTTCGAGCCTTGTGTCAGGCTCTCTGCTGTCGGTGCAGAGCCTGTTTCAGATCCTTTGTCCCCCGCTGTCTGCTCCTCCTCCCTTCCCCCTCTCAAAAATAAAATCATAAAAAAAAAAAGCAGAAGGTGTGGCAATGTCTTAGAATCATCAAAAGTAACAATTTAGAATTATGGCTTATATTTAAAAACTATTAACTTAAAAAGATACTATGGGACTAGTTTAAGGAAACCACAGCTGCTTAAAAAATAAATACCTATAATTGATCTCTTTTCTTAATCAAAGCAAGCAAACACAGCAAAACACATCAGGTGCTAGTAATATGACTGAGGGATGAACCACCTTCAAGTCAACAGGTAATTCAATAAAATATACTTTGGTATGATCCTGTCTGTACTTGGCACTCATGCCCATCTGAGAGGCAGGGATAAAATTCGTGTTCAAAACAATTCCCTGTCTCCTTCAGTCCCAGAGCAATGAAGTCACTCCTTTGTACACACTCCACCCAGGTTTCTCTTCCCTCCCTACTTAAAATTTTTTTTTTAAGTTATTTTTGAGAGAGAGAGACAGAGACAGCATAAGCAGGGAAGGATGAGAGAGAGAGAGAGAGAGAGATACAGAATCCGAAGCAGGCTCCAGGCTCTCAGCTAGCCGTCAGCACAGAGCCTGACGTGGGTCTCGAACCCACGAACCGTGTGATCATGACCTGAGCCGAAGTTGGACTGAGCCACCCAGGTGCCCCCACTTCCTACTTTTTAAAACAAGCCAGGCTCCCTCTCAGTTGTCTCCTTAATTACATTTGAAACTTTAATGTACTTGATTTCCATGATTAAAAACAACTGAAATTAATTCTGGGCGAGTATCTTGAAAACCATGTAATTTTGACTTTGATCATATGATATCAGTGTGAATACTGGGTCTGCTTATTTTCCACAAACTTAATTGGCCTAAAATCAAATGTGTTTTTGCTGCTTCTCCCCACCCTACTCCCAATGAGATTCTGATGTTTCCTGGAAATGGAATAACTCCCATGCTCTCAATATAATGAAGACTAACTTCATATTCTTCAAGATTCCTAGAAATCTTCTCAAAAGCTTTTTTCCTCCTATCTCAAGATTTTTTCCACATTACATCTATTGTCAGAAGTTTCACCACTAGATGTCTACTCCAACAATCTTCTAATATATTGTACCTTTCCCAAAGCACACTCTGAAGAGGTGGGATTCCTTTCTGTATTCCTTTCACAGGTATGAGACAAATCCAATCAGTAATTGCTTATCTCTTCCTACTAAAAGAAATGTCCTTTTGGAAGAATCTACTGCCTGAAAACTGAAACAGTCTGATATTTGAAAGAGGCTCTCCCATTCTTGATTAGAAACTGGTTCTTAACAAGGGACTTGTAAGAAATTTGGCACACATCAGCAGAATTCATTGAGGTGGCTCTGAAGTCCACCAGGGCTCCAGGCCATGATCTCACAGCTCATGAGTTCGAACTCCGCGACAGGCTCTGTGCTGACCACTCGGAGCCTGGAGCCTGCTTTGGATTCTGTGTCATCTTCTCTCTCTGCCCTCCCCAACTGTGCTCTGTCTCTGTTTCTCAAAAATAAATAAATGTAAGAAAATAAACAAAGTCCACCAGGGCTGAGTCCTTTGATAGTAAAGTTCTGAAATCAATAATTTTCAGATACATATTTTTAACTGTTGTGTAAGATTTTAAAAGCTGATTTGCTTTTATTTTTACATTAAAAACACATGACCTAAATATTTTTAAAACTCTGCCAACTTTAAGCTGAGAAGCGAGAGAGGTGGCCACCAGGCGTTTGTTACTGGATTCCTAAGGCTCTCCCCTCGTCTGAAGGCTCTGCCCCTACCCATTCATTCTCCCCCAATTTTAAACTATGCCACATTTTTGGAAAGTATAATATCAATTCTACTCGATAGTTTCCAAAAACTCATCACTTTTAGTTATACCAACTTTTCATTCATAAACAGAGCAGTACAGTTAACTTTCAATTCTCCGTGGCAATAGGAGGGCTACATATAAATGCTAAGAGCTTGAGAACAAGAAAATAAAGATGAGCCTTCTCATTACTCACTCACTGGTTATATGAAGGCCAAGGCAAGAAGGATTTCAGCAGTGTTAATATTCAGGCACACCTCATTTTACCGCGTTTTGCAGCTACTGTTGTGTTTTTTTGTACAAATTGAAGGTTTGTGATAATCCTGGGTAAGCAAATCTATTGGTGCCATTCTTCCAAGAGCATTTACTAACTTCCTGTCTCTGTGTCACATTTTGGTAATTCTAATATTTCAAACAACTTCATTATTATCTGTGATCAGGGATCACAAATCACTGAAAGCTCAGATGAGGGTTATTAGCATTTTTCAGGAATGAAGTATTTTTTTAATTAAGGTATGTACTTTGAGTTTTTAGACATAATGCTATTGCTCAGTTAACAGACTATGGAACGGTGTAAACAGAACTTTTATATGCACCGGGAAGCCAAACACTTCACTTGATTTGCTTTACTGTGATACTCACTTTGTCGTGGGGGTCTAGAACTGAACCTGCCATGTCTCCAAGGTGTGCCTGTGTACCATCTCTTGCGGGGCCAGTGTGTTTTTAAAAATTACTTTGGTTGTTTCACTTTGGCCATTCAAGTCTGATATGCTTCCACTTCCTGTGTTTCTTACGTACCATCATCTCTTTAAAGGCTGTGCCCTCATGACGACACAGCAAAGTCCCCGTTTCCAGCCTCCTAGTCCCACTTACCCTGAGATAATGCTAATGTGAGCTTCTTGCCTCTACACAGCATATGTCCCTGAAAAATTATAGGGACCAGCAGGGTGACTGCTAACGGGACCCTTCCTCCTCTTTTAAGAACTTTAGTCTCTGTCACTGGCCTGTACCCATCACCCTGCCATTCCCACTTGGTTGCAGACTATGAATATTTGGCCTCTTACTAATTTGGAGGGAACCTTCTCTCTGTCTTTACCTGAGAGTGGGCAGGCAATGGCTGGGTGACCTTCACCTGGTCTGGAAGACCAGGGGCAGCAGGCAGTCTCTCCCTTTCAACATCACTTTCTCTCCCAAGGGTGTAGCTGAGAATGGCCTTTTAATTAGAGAAAGGGCTCCATGCAGGTCTTTCCCACTCCCCCAGAATACACTGAAAACAAATGCTTTGGATGCCATCTTGGATTGCATCCAACTCACCCCATTTCCAAGTAAGAAAGTAACTCTTCCTATAGATAGGCTGTCTCATTCTTCTGGGTTTCTGTGCAGAGACGAGAGGGGGCATGTCAGTGGTCCCTATTCTCTATCCCCAGGGATAGGGGCTGCACTGAAACACAAGGTTTTTATTATTCTTGCTCATCCTGAGGTGAGGGGAGGCTCCTGCATGAAGCTAAGAATCCAGATCCCCCACAGCTGGTATCCCTCTACCTTCTTGTTCAGAGCATTCTTGCTGAGGTGTCAGGGGACTTGGATTAAAGACTCACTTCTGTCATTTACCAGCTCTGCGACCTTAAGCAATCTGTTGTATCTTACTGGGAAGCAAGGGACAGTACTACTTATAACATTTGCTTCACAGGGTAACTCAAAATACTCAAAAGCGATTCACACCATACAAATGTTAGATACTCTTACTAATATTATGGATAAATATGCTCTTCTACAGAACAAGGCAAAGGAAGGGAACTGGATGCCCTTCACTGGAGACAGCCTGGGCATGGCTGTTTAACTTGCACATGTCTGCATTAGCACAACTGGGCCCCTGACACTGCTCTGTACATTTTTAAAAATATTTATTTGAAAGAGAGAGAGAGAGAGGGAGAGAGAGAGCATGAGAAGGGGAGACAGAGAGAGAGAGACACAGAATCTGAAGCACATTCCAGGTAGTGAGCTGTCAGCAGAGAATCTGACGTGGGGCTTGAACTCATGAACTATGAAACCATGACCTGAGGGGAGAGAGGGCAAGATGGCGGAGAAGTAAGGAGCTCCGTACTTGCACTCGCGCCCATACATCACAGAGAAAAGATCTGAAGACATTGGAAACCTTACAAAACCTGAGAGATTGGGAGAAAAAAG